>NC_089580.1:122370068-122670068 GCF_019320115.1 Miscanthus floridulus | reverse complement strand
CCCCCGCGCCCTCCTCCTCCTCTGGATCTCGTGGTTGCGGCGAGCGTCTCCCCCTCGAGCACTGCCGACGTCTGTCGCTTCAGCTCCCCGCCGCCGTCCGTCGTGCCGTGGGCCGGCCTCACCCCTCGGTGATGGCTGTCATCACCGCCGAGCGTGCGGCTGGGAGGGTAGGGAGGAAGGGGACAGAGGGGCAAATCAGTAATTTTTTTATAGAGGACTAAACTTTTGCCATGGATCTAAACACCTCAAGTAGGACTAAAGTTTAGCAGCAAAACTTTAGGGGCTAATCTTTTGCCATGGCAAATGAAACTAAACATGGTCTATGTCTAAGTGTATAGCAAAAGTTATGTATTAGAAATGTCAAAACAACACTCACAATTTAAAACGGAGGGAGTAGTTACCAAATACTCTATATGCCTTTCTAACAAAGATCAGAGAGAAGGTGGAAAATAGGCTCCAAAAGAAACCTGACTCTTGGAAATGAAAACATTCGTCATATGGAGAGAGGGAGACTATAGTTCTCATTAAATCTTGTATGATCATGTTATCCTCCTTTGAGATACTCTAAGGTGTATTCAAAAAGTTGAATTGTTATATATCCAAAATTTCTGGAGAGGGTTAACCTAAGAAAGAGTACATAACATATTCCATATATAGGAAACAGGGTACCATTGAGTAGTACTATCTCTGCCCCAAAAAAATGCAACTCGCTACCAGAATCTGGAATTACCGTGAGGGCCAAGGATTTTCTTGAGTGCCAAAATCAAACCGTCAAGGAAAGTGCAGTTTTCTTGGCAGTGCTCCTGAACTCTCGAGGAAACATATATTCCTTGGAGGTTGAAGTAAACCGCCAAGGAATATATGTCAATCACTTGTCCACAAGATCAAACAACAAAGTCCGGTATCGTCGTGAAGCATATATGCCATAGTCCATCAAAAGAGTGTTTGCTTCACTATATGAACCGGAGCACTTTTGTATAGTAAAGAATAATGTTCATCTAATTGTGTTCTAGTGGTTTATTGATGCCCCCCTACAACACACGCAGACATTGACCAAATTTCTTCATTTCACCGGAGGTCTTTCCCCGGATGTACTTTCCAGTCACCTCATTGGAGATCAACTCAATATGAATATGTATGCATAATGCACAAATGCCCTAATCATTTGACGCATGTACGCTCATAATATAAGATCCGTGAATGAAGGAACAAATGAATCGATTGGTCATGTGTACATGCTATATATCACCACAAGGGCGAAGGGTTTTTGTGACGAAAATTTTCATCACAAAAGCTTACTTTTTTGCCACAAACTAGTCTTTGTGGTGACTTTTAAAATCGCCACTAGTCGCCACAGATACTCGCCTCACAGATACTCTAGTGATGATTTTTCGTTCCCCACAAATGACCATACTCATTAGTGACGAATGCTGGTGCCACTAGTGAAGTGGCCATTTGTGGCCCCATTCGTAGCCACAAAAACATATGTATTAGTGGCCAAAAAAATTACCACTTATAATGTTTTTAGTGGTGAGAATAGTTGACACGACTATAGAGTATTTATGGCAATTTTGTTGTCACAGCTACCGTTGTAAAAGTGACGAATTATATGGTCACTAAAGACTACGTGTTAGTGACCAAAGCTTCGCCACTATACAAGTTTATTGTGTCAAAATTTGTTCTCACTATTTTAGTTGCAATTGTGTCGAGTTGACCGCCACAGTGTATATGGAAAAAAGTGGCACCTTATTGACACAAATGCATTTTATTTGTGATGTAACTCATCCTCACATATATATTACAGAGGCAAAACTTTTTCTCACAATATGATCTTTTTGTGAGAATTGATAAGACATGTTATGTCGATAATTTCATCACTAAAAAACATAGCATTTGTGTGAAAATATTAGTTATGACAAATTTTGTTGCAAGAAGTCTCAATTGTGTGAAACAATAGATGTTGTGGCAAACGATTTATCATTATCACCCATGTTTTAGTGAAAAAATGGCTCAACAGATATACATTGTACCAATATAATTGTCTCAACTATAGACCAATAATATTTATTTCAATAATTCTTTAACCATGACAATGTTGCAATCAAGCAATACACAAAAAATAATAACACTTGGAACTCTCAAAATAACTCACACTACTTCCAAATCTCAAACAATTTATTCAACTATAGGTATTAAACTCTATGTTGGAGACTGCAAAGCACCAGAATGAATGTGTGCAAAGAAATCAGCCATTTGTCGATCAAGTTGTTCTCTCAATAGATGCGCAACTTCTCCACTCTGTATAAACAAAATAAATGTAGATCAGTATAATATAGAGTAGCTAAATCATCGAAATAAACAATGTTGTAAAGAAACATGTTTCATATTAGGAAAACACCTTTAGTGTTGTGTGCTGCAGCATTTAGTTGATCAAATTTATCCATAGCCACATCTGAATTCAATTGATCACGTGCATTGTCAGTTCTCTGGTTGTTATTTCACCTGTTGAAACAATCTGACAATTTTTTTTTGAGAAATATAAATGTTGGAGTGGGCTGGAGGCATCGATACCCATAGGCTAAATTGACGAGATTTGAACTCAAAAAATAATTGACAAAATTCCATCCTGGTACCTACACCTGCTAATTACATTTCATTGAAATTAGCGACGCCTCCTCTTTACCTTGCGGTCGATGAGCTTGAGGATGTCGAGCGGGATGATGTGGAAGCAGTTGTAGACGGGGTCGACGACGTCCTTGACAGTGCCCTCAACATGGTCGACTCCGGGGCGGAGTGGGCCCGCGCCCTGCTTGGCGTACGTGTATGCTGTGTCCGCCAACACCAATGGCAGTGCTGCCGCCTGCGGCATGAAACTCGAGATACCGCCGCCTCTCCTCCTCCGTCGCCGCCGCGCTCTCAACCGTCACCTCCTCCTGTCCAAATCAGAAAAGCGCCATGAGAAGCCACGCCAAACCCCTCTCCAAACCCGGCCAAATCGAATCGAGAATACCTCCAAGGGCGTGTGCGTGGGGACGACGAGCGAGTGATTGATTGATCAGCTGAGCAATTGCATGCAAAATAAGATTAGAGAGTGGGCGAGGATTAAAGGAAGGAATAGAGGGAATCAGCTGAGGGATTGCACGTAAGTACGCAGCATGGTTGACGCGAGCGGGCGAGGGCGTGGGGTTGGGGGCATGATATTTGTCTCCCATACATATGCATGGCAGGCAAACGTGATTTTCTCCCGTTAACATTTGATCTTTCTTTTTTTTTCTCCTGCGTGCTTTGGAAGAACAACGATAGTCAAAGGAAGTTATGGAATTGCAGAAATTATGGAAGGAGAGCTGGGAGACGGGGAGAGGAAAGAGAAAGTGTCAGCGGCGCGTGGGAAGGAGCGTTGAAACCAAAGTGACCGTGTCTGTTGATCGTGGTGAAGCTACGAGAAAGGCCTGAGCCATTGATTTTAATTTTGTTACTTCACTGGATGCACAAACTCGGGGGACACAAACCTTGATGGACATATTGTTCCGGAGAAGATAGAATATATAGATAGATGATGGCCCAATGGAGGAAGACTTGGCAAAAAAAAATCTAGTACTACGCAATTAGGGATGAAAATGGATGTCTAGAAATCTGAATTATCCTAATTCGTATCCGTTAAAACTTGTAATATGGATTTCCGTATTCATATTGTTTCTAATGTGGATATTAAATGGATGTATCCGAATTCATTTTTCAGTAGTTTTTTCTATCCGATTTCAGATCCGTACTAAATATCTGACATTTATCCATATCTACAAAGAACAAGGTATAATGAATTTAAAAGTTTTCTCTCCAAGACTAGTGACTAATTATTTAATTTAAATATTACTAATGATGCATTGAACTATTTAGTAGAATATGTATAAGTAACTTTTAATATTATTTTAATATTATTAATGATACATAAATATTAAATAAATTTTAGTACTTTTTTAATTTATTTTAAACCTAATATATTTATCATTGAAAATTATTTTAATACTTCAATTTTTTGCTAATGTAAATTATTTTATATAATTTATAAATTTATAATTTCAAGATAAACATTATATAAATAATTATTGTTTAATTGATATATTTAATTATTTTTCCCTTCTAAAATTATTACTCTTAGATAGTCTAACTAACTCCACATATTAAGTTTAACATTAATAGTCAATACAACAAATAAAAAGATTTCTATTGGAGGCGAAGGACTCCATCAACCTTGACTACAAAAGCTAGCAAGTGTACTAAGGCCTTCCCCAACGCGCCACCCTGGAGTACTGCCCGAGACTCCACATCCGCACCGATGCTCTAGATCAGCTAGGATCGTAGCCATGCATAGCGTCAGATTGTCTTCCAGAGGAGACAATAGCCTTGCCAGACAAAAGGCTGTGGCAACCAGTAAAGTGGGCGTTGCCTGACTCCAAATGACGCTGGATTTTCAAACCTATGCCCTTGTGTTTCTATGGCCCTGTTTGTTTCCGCTTCTCCCAGACACGCTTGATTATAATCTAAGCGAAGATTTTCTCGCTTCTCGCTTTTCGCTTCTCGTAGTTCAAATCTCTGAAGCGGCTTACCACATAAGCGAGAATCGGTGGAAATAAGCAAAGCGTTTGGCGGGATTCTCGCTTATTTCCACCGATAAGCCGCTTATAAGCTGAAACAAACAGGGCCTATGTGCTTTAGACTACTCGTATGACAGATAAAGGTGGGCTCGAAAATCAAGACAATAGGCCTGCATTGTGAAGATAGAGATCTCATTTATCGATGTCTACATGGACTATAACTTTTTAGCTGGGGCTAACAATCATGCTGCTTGCATTGGCCTTGCCCTTAAGGGTCCTTGTCTCCTTGAGTTCCTAGTAGTGTTATAACAAAGCCAAGATTCATAGCCAATGTATCCTCGTAAATCATTGGGCGAAGGCAAAAATTGTACATAAAGGGATAAATCAAAGATATTCAATATATGTGAATTGAGTGTAGCTCATCTGTTTAGGTTCTTGGGGTGGAACCTGACCATCCATGTTAGTCACGATGTAGTTGCTCCTATTTTCCTAAATGTATTTTAGTGTGATGACTCATTTGGATGTGTGCGTGTATGCATGTAAGCATCTACCACCCGTGTTAATATCATGTGTCTACCTTTTTATACCTAGATTAGTAAAAACAATATGATTAAACAAGTCAGGATTAAAGTATGAGTATATAATATATGTACAAAAGAAGTGTTAAACTAATAATTTAATATATAAAATCATAAATAAATGATTATTTAAATCATATATTAAATATTTATAAAAAGTAATACAGAATACCATAATTTTCTATTCATAAATATAATGTTCACCACAGAATATGGTTTGAATGCTTATATTATCGACTTCTATATTCACCAAAGTATGATGAGTATAATAAATGTCAAATACAAAATCAGGTCCTAAACAAGTAACCAGGCTGCCTGCCATTTATTCATCGGCATTAATGTTCACCACAGAAATAGAAAGAAAAAAAAAATAGAGCAAGAACCTCCTAAATTTTTGCACCCGAATCTGGTAGCCCGTAAATCTGAACTCAATACTCAATGGCTACCGCTTATAAACCCAAAACAGACCCACACTGCTACGGCCGCCACACACAGATCCATTTGCTTCTTGCCTCCGGTCTGCACACGTGAACATCCGCACTGGTGCAGAGTTGAGACGCTGGTGTCCAACGACTCTGCGGACAGGTAATACTTCCAATATATGGTCAATACAAGTTGTCGGCACTATCATTCCTATTTTCATCAGAAGCCTCTTCCCTTTCATAACCATACAAGTGTTTGTTCTTGAAGCAGCCCATGGGGTCACCGAGCTAGCACAGGTGACGAGGGACCTCGCCGCAGACAGCTTGGATCCGAGCAGAAGCAGCGGCGGACAACGTCGAGTGGAGGCACCTGAGAAGGATGTGCTGACGGACGGAGAAGGGGGAGAGTGGCTGGATGACCGAATAAGAATCACCTCTGATTTGTTCCTATTGTTGCTTGAGAGAAGATACAATGGAGAGGACAGATTAGTACTCTGCTACTTGGGTGACGAAAGAGGAACAAGGGCCTGTTCAGTTAAGTGAGGAAGAGCACATCTGCACATGTGCTTCATGAGTTTCTTATTTTTGCAAGACGTTCTGTGGAAAAGTGCCAGAACAGTGGTTCATTTCTATCTTTTTGAGCTGTATCGTGCATACGTAATATGTGTATAATTCTTCAAGATTTATTAAACCAAATGCAACAGGCATCCTTTGTCGACCAAACCCAACCGTACCCAATACGACAGTACGCTAGTTGATGTTCAAAATGTAGCCTGTAACTTATGTGTTCACAAAGAAATAATCGTGACGAAATTTTGGCACAAGTAAAAATCTTAGAACATTAAGATAGAAATATTTTGTTACAAACAATCTACTAAACGTTGATAATATAATATTTTGCCATAGTATTTTTTTACAAATTGTGCATCATATGAGATGCATGTTTTTGTCACTCATAAATATTGTAATAGTGAGAAAACTTTATTTGATCACAAATAATCAGATAAATAGTGACTAAAAATATTTTGCCACAATGTCCCTTGTGGCGATATAAAATTTTATCACTGATAAATGTAATAATAGTGAAGGGAATTTTTAGTCACAATTAATATGCTAAATAGTGGTAAAATTTTATTTCGCCACAACATTTTCTCACTAACCTTGTACCATGTGGCAATATAATTTTTTGCCACTGATAAATGTCATAACAGTGAGGAAAAAATATTTAATCACAATTAACCAATTTATTAGTGGCAAATTAATGCTTCTCCACTAAATTCGCCACTGAAGGTGCATCGTGTGGCGAAATAGTAGTTTGCCACTAATAACCGAAGTAAATAGTGACAAAAATTAGTTTGGTCACTAATAACACATGAATTAGTAACAAAACAAAATTTCATCACAATATTTTATCACTGATGCTCGGTTTCCCTGTAGTGTATATCTAGCTAATACCTGCTGTGCATAGCATATGCACTACCAGAAACGGTGGCTTTGCCGTGTGCCACAGGCACTCGGCAAAGACCAAAAAACACTCAGCAAAGGCTTTGTCGAGCGTAACACTCAGTAAACAGCACACGGCATCTACAGTGCCGGCAAACGTCTCTTTGCCGAGTGTTTTCTATAGGGCACTCGGCAAATACTTTGCCGAGAGCTGAAACCGACGCTCGGTGAAAAAAAGCAACGTGACGGCGCCGAGACGATCACGACGCATTTGCCGAGTCTTCCGAACCTGACACTCGGCAAACCTGCCTCAACTCCCGGACTGGTTTGCCGAGTGTCAAATCTCGAGCACTTGGCAAACCTGCCTTCTTTGCCGAGTGTCAAATACCAGACACTCGGCAAAGACTGGTCCAGAACGTACAAATGTTGGCTTCTTTGTCGAGTGTCACAACGCAGACACTCAAAGAAGTCATTTTAGTCCCAGAATGCACAGAAATTAGCCACGTGTCTGCTTTACCGAGTGTTTTTACCCTAGCACTTGGCAAAAGGCCTCTTTGCCGAGTGTAACACTCAGCAAAGCGACCATATATTTCCTATTTTTATTGTTCGGTCACGTATAACATACCCCACTCAAATAAACATTACAGGCATCACACATAGTTTACAATAAGCATCACAGGCAGTTCATATAGATATATCGACAACACATAAATGCAAATAAACTTCAGAATCACTAGTATGTTCATTCACACTACTACAGGATGGCCTTGTTGTCCCGGGCGGTAACGGCTTTTAGTCCCGGTTACCGCGTCGGGACAACGATCCCGGGACTAAAGGTGGAACCTTCAGTCCCGGGTCATCGAGCCAGGACTAAAGAGGGACCTTTAGTCCCGGTTGGTGTTACCAACCGGGACTAAAGGCCCTCCAGCCGAGCAAACGTGGCCGCACCCATTAGTCCCTGTTGGTAACCCCAACCAGGACTAAAGGTTCCTTTTTTTTCTTTTTTTTTGTTTAATTTGTTTTCAGTTCAGTTACACATATTTGTTTAATATATAATATGTTTTTATGTACGTATTCTACGCTGCTAATATAAATACACGCACGCATATAATTACATCTAATTCTCATCTCGAGCATTATTATATTCGAATAAAGTATGAAACTATATATATTATAGATATATATGTATATATACAACACTTTCATAATCTTGTTCTCGAAAATAACGATATCAATAAATATTTAATTTACATCATTTATTCCTTAGGATCAAAGTAGAACTCGTCGTTGGGATTTAGCACTTTTTCTAGAAGAAATCCTGCTATTGACTCTTGAACTGCTTTCAGATGGTCTTTTTGCACGACCATTTGTTTCAACCATTCAGTCTTGCATTTGAAATAAAAGGAAAAGTATTAATACATACATATATATATATATATTCATTTAAAAATAAATAAAAAAATTAATATATACGTACTCTGAGGACATCTTTAGGAGTTCTTCTTATGTGTGCAGTGATAAATTCACAAACATAGTATCCACACAAGTTATTACCTGGTTGCTGCCGCAAACACCACTGTACGAGAAGAAGATTATTCTCATCATCTCACACGTAAATTGAAGTACGATATAGTAATTAAACACGTGGGGAAGTATATATAGTACAACTTACTGGTATTTCAACTACATTAAGTGGTGACTTGCAATCCTTGCGGTGTTGCCGAATAAACTCTTTTCAAACCCTGTGCGGCCAATAATGTACGATCGTTAATAAATTATGGCAAAGTCTATTTAATAATAGTTATGCGCGAGAGATCAAAATTACCCCTGGATAATGTCTATCATATCTTGGTATAGTGCCCGCTCTTTTCTCAATGAGTCCAAGATTACTAACCGACTTGAGTTTAACTCAATGACAATGAGTATCCAGTAAAACCTACATTGGTTTATACACACACATACATGCATATAAGTTGTATTGATATTACATAAAATGTGTAGACTATATTATTATTAACACTTGCTCAAAGTTGTATGGGAAAAGTATTATTGTCTTGTCGTGCTGCTTTATGAAGAACCTCATGATATTCTTCTATGCTTCAGATACCCACTGCTTCTTGACAATAATATCGGTTTTGAATACGATATAAGGATCAATGAAGCCAACACTGGTGTCTTGTATTCTTTGGAGCTCTGACATCTGGAATCTGTATATAAATATAAGTTACATGTGAGGATAATTATATACACGTACGCATGGAAGTGAGTTTATTAAATAAAAGTAAGAATCACTTACAAACAAAAGCAGCTAATGATTGATTTGTCCAGAGCGTCCATGTGGTATAGTTGATGCAATTCTTCGAAACTAATATGTAAGATGTCATCGCCACGGAAGTAATGATGGTCTCTAAATCTGACAAAGATCCACTCATCACCCCTGCCACACATCTGCATGTACCACTTGTTGAGCAAGTACATTTACGTACCCAATTCATTCAGAGCCGCAGGGTTATACAGACTTTTGCTAAATTTATAAGTCTTCCAGGTATCAACTTCTAGGTTCTAGATTAGAGCTTTGCCCGTCAATTGATCCAAGGTTAAACCAGTTAGTTCAAAAAAGCATTAAGGTCTTGAACCGACACTTCTCCAGAGTTGTCTGGTCGATAGACTTCTATGTTGGAACCATATTCATTAGCAACAACAAGATTTTGCATTGGTTGCTTCTGTTGTCCGAGCTGTGGGACATCCTTCCTTGATGCTCTTTTCCTTTTCTTATCTGCATCATGTGACTTCATGAGGGAGCGGTCATAGTCTGATAGTGGCGGAGGCTTACGAAGTTTAAGCATCTTTTTCTTGTGAGCTTCGACCTTCTGCCTCAGCAGATCTCATGGTATGTAAAAGTACGGCTTCTCCTTAAGCTTCGCTTGTCTCTGCTTTTCGATATCTATAAAAAAAGCTTTCACTTTTTTGTCTTCTTCAGCTGCTATTTGGTCATCAGTCTTTTTAGGAAGTATTTCTTGAGAAATAACTCTTTTTTTCGGGGTCTTCTTTGCTGCTCGGACCTTAGATGTCTCTGTAGTGCGTCGCTGTGGAGGGGGTGGGGGCGGTGTTTGAGACCGACGTGGAGGCGATGAGGCCGGTGTTGGAGACCGGCGTGGAGGCGTTGGAGATCGTTGTGAAGGCAGTGGGGCCAGTGTAGGAGTTGGAGATCGTTGTGGAGGCGATGGGGCCGGTGTAGGAGTTGGAGATCGCCGTGGGGATGAAGTCGTCTTGCCCCCCGCGACACTGTGATGAGATGGGGAATGAATGATTGGGCTAGGCTAGGGGGAAACCCTGCTACAAAAACAAGTTGTGAGTCAATTATTTTTGAAGCCAATATAAAATTAATGGAAAATAATATTTCATTCACTTTCATTCGTACCTAGGGTGAGGTAGGGGAAGCGGTGGCGCCCCAGTAATGATGATGAAGCGTTTGCGCCATTGAATAAATGTCTTCTCTGCTTCTCCTAGTGTCTTCTCCCCATCACCGCCTTCAATGTCAAGAGGAACATTGCTGTAACCTTTGAGCACTCTATCGACCGAGACGCTAGCATATCCAGGTTGAATAACTGACCCATGGATTCTTGGTGTCTTCATTCGGTCTATTGGAGATACAACCCCGATAGCCACCATGATTGATGCATTATTACCATCTAGAATGTGCAGCTCACATGTTGTTAGAGGCTCGGTAATGTCATCAACAGGGAAGCGCAACCCAACGTCATCTTGAATAACTGGCAGCTCCGTGGAAGCACAACTGCTTTTCATCTGACCAACGGGGCTAATGGTGACTCTCGGTGTTGATTGTAATTGCATTTGACTCATTGCTAGCTGCACTTGCCTCTTGATCTCCTCCTGCATTCTTGCCTCAAGAGATTTTTGTCGTTCATGTGATTCAAGCAATGCTTATCGTGACTCATTAACAAATTGCTCCAATACACGGATTCGGTCTGCCTCCTCATCCTTCTTTCTCTGGCGGCTTCTGTAGGTATCTTTGTCTGCTGGGAATGCTTGTAGCCACGGAACTACCCCATAGTCTCTTGTTCGACCACCGTGTTTGGGATTCTCTAGGGCATAGTCAATTCATCCTTCTCTCTGTTGGGCTTAAAAACACCACTATCAGCTTTTTCCCTAGCATGAGCTAGTCTCTGTGTTGCTCTCTTGATTTTTTGGCTAAAAATTAGCTTGCCAGTGTCTGGGTCTAGGCTTCCCCCATGAGCGTAGAACCAATTCTTCGCGCGTTGAGGCTAGTTCTTCTCTATTGTTTCAGGTATGATTCCCTTAGCAGTAATCTCTACTTCTAGGTTCTGCCACTTGGGAATAGCACTCCTATGACCACCTGATCCCATACGATGATGGTATTGCTTCTGTCGGGCATTCTGCTAATTCCTCATCATATGTTCCTCACTCTCTTGAGATGTCTTGTATTGTACAAAGTCATCCCAATGGGACTCCAACTTGACAAACGCCTTAGCATTGAAATCCGACGTATCATTCTTCAAGATAAACTTGTTATACAATGTCTTCTTCCAACTCTAGAACAATGTTGCCATCTTCTTCGTTGTCCAATCCCTCACTAGCTCCTTCAAAGCATCATCTGCTTGTAATGTGAAATGATGAGTGATATCTCTCCAAGCTAGGTTCTTGTCACGATCAGATACAAAACTAACATTAGGAGCGGATATCTTCTACTTTCATTCACGAGCACTAACTGGGATCCTATCCCTTACAATGAACCCACATTGATTGACATATGTCTGAGCATGTGGTCCTAATGGTTTGCTGGTGTCGGTGTCGAATTCTGATATTATAAAACGGCCCTCTAATGGCTTTTTTGGCCCTCAGACTTTCCTACTCTTGCCGGTGGTTGATGTAGATCCAGAGACCGGCTACATGAGTAGAAACACAACGATTAACAACAAATATACGTACGCATGCATCTATAAGAGATGATAGATAATCGAATATACCTCACCAGTATTTTCTTGCGCGACAATTTGTTGATCTTCAACCACCGGGATATTCAGGATATCATCATAATCAGCAAAGTACTGACTCGTGTCATCTACATCCGTATTGGTGCCGACGTTGATAATATCCGCCATTATGTCATCATTCAAGTTATCATCCGGAGCAGCCATTTGTATCTTCAAGATAACACATAGATAGAATTACTATGGCACATAACATAAGTACATGTGATAACACATATAGAATTACTAAATCCAATTAAATATAATAACACATAATATTTCATAAGGATAAACAATAATAAGGTATGGCTTTGGAATCGAATCAAAAACACTTTCGATCTAAAAACATGGAAATAAGTACATGTATATATACACATAGAATGATACAATTTTCTCTCTCTCTCTCTAAACACATAGAAATAAGTGCATATGTATATATATCTCTAGATATGCATGTGAGATAACACATAGAATGTCTCTCTAGATACAATTTTCTCTCTCTCAACACATGGAAATAAGTACATGTATATATACACATAGAAATAATTAAGTACATATGTATAAATATAGAATCTCTCTCTAGATATGCATGTGATATAGATAGAATTACTAATAAAATATCCAAGTGATATATAGATAGAATTACTAAAATCAAATATGCATGTGATATAGAGATAGAATTACTAATAAAATATGCACGTGTCAATTACTAAAACAAAATTAAATCTAACATATATAGAGAGATAGAATATAATACATTTAAATCTAATTAACATATATCAAAAACTATCTAAAAAACTAACTAAAAAACTAAGAATAAACTACTAATTAAATTTTAATATATTTTAATCTAACATATATATCAAAAACTATCTAAAAAACAATCTAAAAACTATCTAAATAAACTAGTAATTAAATTTAACATACATTTTAATCTAACATATATATCAAAAACAATCTAAAAACTAGAAACTTTGTAAAAAATATGGCCGAGATCAGCAGCTAGCTAGCAGGCTAGCTGGGGTGGATGGTGGGCCGGGCAGGGCGTGCTGGCCGGCCACGGGGCCGAGCTGAGCACCTCGCGCGAGGACGACGTACGGCGGAGACGGCGAGATCATGATGCGGGCGGATTGGCGTGGCCGGGCGAGGGACGACGACGGCGCAGCGCGGCAGACAAGCTCGATGGCCGCCGAGCGGGGCTCGACGACGAGGCCAGGCGGGAAGCGATGCGGACGGATTGGCGCGGCCGGGCGGGGGTAGACGACGATGGCGGTGCGGTAGAGACGAGCTCGACGGCCGGGCGCGGCAGAGACGAGATCGACGTGTAGATCGAAAAGTAGAAGATGAACAGGCAGGAACCGTTCGATATATATAGGCCGGGACCCTTTAGTCCCGGCTGGTAACACCAGCCGGGACTAAACGCCATTTAGTCCCGGCTGGTAAGCCGAACCAGGACTAAAGGTCCAACCCTTTAGTCTCGGTTGGTGTTACCAGCCGGGACTAAAGGTATTTTTGGGCGGGCAATTCCGACCACCCTTTAGTCCCGGTTCCTGGCCTGGGCCGGGACTGAAGGCCTGAAAATTTTGGCAGCCCGCCAGAGTAATTGGAAAGGCCTGGGATTTTGATTTTATTCTTCTTGTTTAATACTAGGTTAATCAATTAATTCTATATCAACTTCAATACTTTGCAATATTTATTTTAAAAATACTATTGATTAACTAATTATTTATTGTAAATAGGAAAATTTTGTAACCTAAAGTTTTTAATTTCTTTTATGAATATAGAATATAAATGTTACTAATACTAAGTATTTTGTTAATGCAAAAATATATTTGTAACTTAAAATTAATAAAACTAATATTATTCGATAGGAAATTTATTATCACATTATTGTAACGTCAATGTTTTAATTTTTTCTCGATTTTTGACCAAAATGACAGGAAATTTTTGTTGAACCTATAAAAATAAAGAAAATAAAGTATTTTTATTCTATAACTTTTTCAAATGAAAAAATGACATATATAAGGATTGTAGATCTTGATGAGTTGAACAAACTTAATATTCAAAACTTTTCAATTTGAGACAATCTAGGGTTCCGAAAACTAGTTTGTAGGCGTTGAAATTTAAAAATCACAAATTTGAACCATCTAAACTTTCTCAAATGGAAAGTTGACCAAAACAACAATTGTATATCTTGATGAGCTGAACAAACTTGGTATTCAAAACTTTTCAATTTGAGACAATCTAGGGTTCGAAAACTAGTTTGTAGGCGTTGAAATTTAAAAATCACAAATTTGAACCATCCAAACTATCTCAAATGGAAAGTTGGCCAAAACAACAATTGTAGATCTTGATGAGTTTAACAAACTTGGTATTCAAAACTTTTCAATTTGAAGTCATTTAGAGTTCATAATACTAGAGTCAAAGTGTTGTTTTTTCATTTGACCAAATTTGACTTGGTCAAACTTGCTCAAATGAGACACTAAATGACCTCAGATGAAAAATCTCTGAATACCAAGTTTGATCATCTCAGCAAGATCTACAATTGTTACATAGCTCATTTTCCCATTTGAGAAAGTTTTATCAAACACTATTCACAAATTCTTAAATCTCATATAGACTTTCTAAAACTATGTCACACACTTGTGAAATTTGAACTACATTTTGTTCAAACTTTCTCAAATAAAAAAATGTCCTATATAAGTATTGTAGATCTTGATGAGCTGAACAAACTTGGTATTCAAAACTTTTTAATTTGAGACAATCTAGGGTTCCGAAAACTAGTTTGTAGACGTCGAAATTTAAAAATCACAAATTTGAACCATCCAACCTATCTCAAATGGAAAGTTGACCAAAACAACAATTGTAGATCTTGATGATTTTAACAAACTTGGTATTCAAAATGTTTCAATTTGAAGTCATTTAGAGTTCATAATACTAGAGTCAAAGTGTTGTTTTTTATTTGACCAAATTTGACTTGGTCAAACTTGCTCAAATGAGACACTAAATGACCTCAGATGAAAAAACTCTGAATACCAAGTTTGATCATCTCAGCAAGATCTACAATTGTTACATAGCTCATTTTCCCATTTGAGAAAGTTTTATCAAACACTAGTCACAAATTCTTGAATCTCATATAGACTTTCTGAAACTATGTCACACACTTGTGAAATTTGAAACATATATTAAACATATTACAATGTGAAGTCATAACATATTACATAATATCTGTCTCTAAAACATAATATATTAAACATGTATCGTTGTATCATGCGGGTATAACAGTGAATTTCTTCTTGACGTATGACCCTCGGTTATGATCTTGTCGTAACCATGGAGTGTCTTCATCATTTAACATGATGCTTGGATCTTTCTTCACTATGAAGGGTGGAATTCGGACATTTCTTTTATAATCTTCTGACATGTCTGACTTGTCTTCAATTCCCACTATATTTATTTTCCCAGAAAGAACTATGTGATGCTTTGGCTCATTGATCATTGAGTTGATGTCTTCGTTTTTTCCTCTCTTTGATTTTGTAGACATGTCTTTCACATAGAACACCTGACTCACATCGGCAGCAAGGACGAATGGTTCATCTTTGTACCCAATATTGTTGAGGTCCACTGTTGTCATTCCATACTCTTTGTAGACTGTTACCCCTCCTCCGATCAGCTTCACCCATTGGCACCGGAATAAAGGGACTTTAAAATAGGTGCATAGTCTAGTTCTTATATCTCTTCTATGCGGCCATAATATGTTTATATATTCCCATTTGGATCTGTGCCATCTATGCGAACACCACTATTTTGATTGGTGCTCCTTTTATCTTGGGCAACTATGTAAAATGTATTCCCATTTATCTCGTACCCTTGGTACGTGAGGATATGCCACGATGGTTGCCTAGCCAACAAATACAGTTGCCCATCAATATTGTCATCGCCTTGACATTCTTTTCGCAACCAACCACTGAAACTTTCTATGTGCTGACGCCTAATCTAAGCTTCAGTCTTCCCTGGAAACTTGGATCATAAGAACTCCTTATGTATCTCGATGTATGGATGCACCAATGACGAGTTCAGAAGAACTGTGTAGTGTGCTTTATTGAAATAATCGTCTTCCATTCCAATATATGTTTTCTTTCCTAAAGTTCCTTTACCACTGAGTCTCCCCTCTTGTCATGATTCGGGAATGCCAATCGGGGCAAGGTCAGGAATAAAGTCAACACAGAACTCAATGACCTCCTCTGTTCCATAGCCCTGGGCGATGCTTCCTTCAGGCTTAGAACGGACTTTCACATATTTCTTCAAGACTCCCATAAACCTCTCGAAGGGGAACATGTTATGTAAGAACATAGGTCCAAGAATACTAATCTCCTTCACCAAATGAACTAGGAGGTGTGTCATGATATTAAAGAAGGATGGAGGGAACACCAACTCAAAGCTGACAAGACATTGAACCACATCATTCTATAGAGTAGCTAGTTCCACTGGATTGATTGCCTTCTAAGAAATTGCATTGAGGAATACACATAGCTTCACGGTGGCTAGACGTACATGTGGAGGTAGAATTCCTCTTAAAGCAACTGGAAGCAATTGCGTCATAAGCACATGGCAGTCGTGGGACTTTAAGTTTAGGAATTTCTTCTCTAGCATATTTATTATACCTTTTATATTGGAGGAGAATCCTGATGGGACCTTGATGCTGCTTAGACATTCGAACATGCTGCCCCTCTCTTCTTTGCTAAGCGTGTAACTAGCAGGACTTAAGTAATAACGTCCATCATCTGTCTTCTCTGGATGAAGGTTGTCTTGTTCTTTCATGCCCTGCAAGTCCTGACGTGCTTCAAGTGAATCCTTTGGCTTCCCGTACACACCCATGAATCCTAACAGGTTCACACAAAGATTCTTTGTTAGGTGCATCACGTCGATTGCGTTGCGGACCTCTAGGACTTACCAATAGGGTAGCTCCCAAAAGATGGACTTCTTCTTCCACATGGGTGCGTGTCCCTTAGCATCTTTGGGAACAGATTCACTACCTTGTCCCTTTCCAAATACTACTTTCACATCCTTGACCATTGCGAGTACATCTTCCCCGGTTCGGTTATGAGGCTTCTTCCGGTGGTCTTGCTTACCTTTAAAATGCTTCCCTTTCTTTCTTACTTGGTGATTCAAAGGAAGGAATCGATGATGGCCAAAGTACATGACCTTTCGACATCTTTTCAAATATATACTGTCAAGGTCATCAAAACAATGTGTGCATGCATTATATCCTTTATTTGTCTGACCGGAAAGATTACTTAAAGTAGGTCAATCATTGATTGTTACGAACAACATTGCTCGTAGGTCAAAGTGTTCTTGTTTGTACTCATCCCAGACACGTACACCTGGTTTGTTCCATAAAACTAGAAGTTCTTCAACTAATGGCTTCAGATAGACATCAATGTCGTTGCCAGGTTGCCTCGGACCTTGGATGAGGATCGGCATCATAATGAACTTCTGCTTCATGCATAACCATGGAGGAAGGTTGTAGATATATAGAGTAACTGGCCAAGTGCTATGACTAGTGCTCTACTCCCCAAAAGGATTCATACCATCTATACTTAAGGCGAACCTTAAGTTTCTAGCCTCATTTGCAAACTCTAGAAATTCCCTGTCTATCGCTCTCTACTAGGACCCATCAGCTGGGTGTCTCAGCATATTGTTTACCTTACGGTCTTCTTTATGCCACCGCAACAACTTTGCATGGTCTTTATTTCTGAACAAATGTTTTAAGCATGGTATTATAGGAGCATACCACATAACCTTGGCAGGGATTTCTTTCTAGGACGTTGTTCACCCTCGACGTCACCAAGATCATCGTGCATGATCTTATACCGCGATGCTTTACATACCAGGCATTCATCCAAATTCTCGTATTCATTGCCATGGTAGAGGATACAGTCATTAGGACATGCATGTATCTTCTGGATTTTTAATCCCAAAGGGTAGACAACCTTTTTGCTTTGTACGTAGTGGTGGGCAATTCATTTGGCTTCGAAAGCATCTTCTTTATGAGGTTCAATAAATTCCTAAATGCCTTGTCGGATACACCATTCTTTGCCTTCCACTGTAGCAATTCCAGTGTTGTACCTAGCTTTTTTTGCCCCTCTTCGGTCGTCGGGTATAGCAACTTCCTATGATCCTCAAGCATGCGCTCGAACTTAACTTTCTCTTTTTCACTTTCGCATTCTTGTTGTGCATCACGAATGGCATCGCCAAGAGCATCACCGAGATCATCTTCTGCCGCTACCTCTTCTTCATCTCCCCCCATTGTAGTATCATCAAAGGCACCATACTGAGCAATAATGTCATCAATGTCTAAATCTTCTCCTTCACCTTCTTCCATCATGACCCCGCTTTCTCCATGCTTAGTCCAACATATATAGTTTGACATGAAACCTGACTTAAGCAAATGTGAATGAAGAATCATTGAGCTTGAATATTCCTTTAAATTCTTACATAGGGCACATGGATAGCCCATGAAACCATCCCGCTTATTTGCCTTGGCCACACCTAAGAAATAGTGCACGCCCTCAATAAAGTCTTGGGAGCGGCGATCGGCATTGTACATCCAATGGTGTGACATAATCTGCATTACACGACAAATTATGAAAACATTGAACATAATTAAGTATTTTATTACACAACATAGATGACACACACACGATTGATTAATTAACTAAGCCTGGCTACAACGTAAGCAATCCCAACTATCACTAAACAAACTAAAACTACAATGCACTTCAGTAACATAATTATTTCGTGACCCTACGCAACTAAAACAGACAAATCATTCGTCTATTGAATATCAATAAGCTTCTCCTACTGGCTCACTGCCTCATCAGCAACAGCCGCTACCTCAAGCGCACCCGAATTCTGCACGTATGTAGCATAATCTTTCTCCCCGTACCAACCATCGCATCCATTGCCCTCCCACTGAAATTAAAGCCAAAAAATATTTAGTCAAAAATATTCAAGAAAAGCAGGTCAATTAGCCATAATAATCAAATGCGTAAAAACTCACATCGCGATCCGGGCACTTGTAGAAAACACGACCCTTGTTGGGTCCCTGTCTCTTGACTCGGTACTCCATCATAATCTTCTGCTTACACTTACCGCAGATAATGAGAGGGAGTTCTGGCCTCAGTCGTTTTGCAACCGAACGAGAGGCCGAGGATCCGGTACCAGTTGTCATCTACTTTATATACTTATTTTTGCAAACTAGTGTAAATTTCACATTTTCTAAAATAATATATTTAAACAAAACTAAAATTATTTATTTATCTAACTAAACCATGAAATATGTACTATGTATAATAGTAAAATACCAAACTATCAAGTGATTTTACTATTGTAAATCATCATGTGATTTTGAGCTAAAAATGACATAGAAATCATAATCAAATCCACCATATCAAGTTACTTTCTGTACTTATTTTTGCAAACTATTGTAAATTTCTCATTTCTAAAATAATATATTAAAAAATAAAAATATTTATTTATCTAACTAAACCATGAAATATACTACATATACTAGCAATACTAAACTATCAAGTGATTTTGATGAACTAATTTAACTTTTGTTTATCCAAACATATATGCAAATCATCATGTGATTTTGAGCTAAAAATGACATAAAATCATAATAAAGTCCAACATATAAAGTTACACATGCATCTACATCGCAAAATGAGATAAGCTACTGATAAAACATAAGAGGATTAAGTTTGTTACCTCCAAAATCGAAGAGCAACACCAATGAGGGGGAGAGAGCAAGAACAACAGCAAGTTGAAGAACAGAGGCAGTGAGTTTGAATGGAATTGCTCGGGCTCGGGGAGGAAGAAATGAGCTGGTCTATAGGCTAGGATAATTAGTCCTAGTTAGGGGGCCAAACCAGGACTAAAGATTAATCTTTATTCCTAGGGCATCACCCAAATCGGGACTAAAAGCTTTAGTCCCGGCTAGTATTACCAATCGGGACTAAAGGTAACCTTTAGTCCCGGTTGGTAATACCAGCCGGGACTAAAGATCCCTGCCCCACGGACGATCGTTGGGCAGGAACCTTTAGTCCCAGGGGCAAAAAATGCCAAGGCTAATGCCAAATTGGGACATCGTTCTAAAGTCTATTCTCTAGTAGTGTCACAACCACAAATAGTCACAAGTAGTCACAGGTAATCCACAAATGCAAATGCAAATAAAATCATAAGTAGTCACTTAGGCCACGGGTTCCACTATGACCACGTTGGGTCATGAGACTCATTCGATGTCGCCGATTGATTCTGCATAAAGGAGAAGAGATTACATGTGTGAGACAAGATTGAACAACATGTATGGTCTCTCTGCTGTCTAACTAGTATAACCCTTGCAACTATCAACAATATCTTCTCAGTTGCATTGTGCTCTAGTATGATTGCTTAAGTAATAGTTGGTAACAAACATATAGCATTAGTCACTAAGTTTCTAGTGTCTGGGCATCTTTATAAGATTGATTCTGCATAAATTAGAAACAGTGATTATAAGGTTGTAAAGTGACTCACAGTGCCTGAAATAGTATTTGGAGCAGGTTGAGAAGGAGGGACTATCATCGGTAGTGGAGGTTGACAGATTGCAGCGTAAACACCCCTCATATATTCAAACATCTATAGCCGATCTGCCTCCATCCTCTATCGCTCTACCTCCGCCCTCTATCGCTCTACCTCCATCTTCACCTCTAGCTCCTCCTGGCGTCTTGTTTCTTATTCTAACTGAGCCTACAATATTTCATCCCAATGTTACAATGCAATGCAAAAGTATGTAAAAATCAATGAACGATGAATAAAATAGAATTAACCTGGAGTGTGTTCATCTGGAATTGTGTAGAGTCCGGCTATGAGCGTATCACCGGGCTGGAACAGGTGCTCCGTGCTTGAATCTGGGAGAGAGTGGGAGTACTGGCCGTGTTGATTGTGCCGTCGCCAATCCTAAACCAGCCATGCTTCTTGCCTTCTCCCTCCCTCATGACCACTTCTCCATCAAGGTCATGGGTGCTCGGATCATACTCTAGGCCATATACCGCCCTTGCCATCGATGTGTATCCATCAAAGTGGCTGTGGATGGACTCGTTGTTGCACACCAAGGGTGGGTCCTCTGGGTTGTAGGCGACATCAGCCATTGCCTTGCCCTTGTGGGCCAAAGCATATGCCATGAACTAGGAGAAAGGCTCGCCACCATGTGCCACCGACTGCAAAAAAAAGCAATATGATTAGAAATTATGCAAAATTGAATGTTAGAATAAAGAAATGAATTCGTGTACCCATCTAGCCGTGTATTCTGAGAGGTTGAGGTTGCCTTGATGGTGTGGTGCACCCAGTATCAGCAAACGTCGCTCCCGGCAAGCGTTGTGATTCTCCTCCCACGTGGGGTCGCACCACCTGTCCACCATCTGGGTCTAGCACTATAGATCGTAGGCACACCACCACAGAGGCACCTACGTCCTCAAGTATATGACATATAAGAAGATGAAATTAAGCGTAATTAATCTCAGAAAAATAAGTATTAATGTTCTATATTTACCTTCAGGTATTGTTCTAGGGTCAGCCTCATGGTTCTTACCGCACTTTTAGAGAGCCTCACTCTAAGAATTTTTGCGTGGTATTGGATCATGGCCTGGATGCGCACCTCATAGTGTATGTCCTTGATGAGTTTCTTGGCGGCTTTGTCAGCCATAGCATCTGCCTTGGCCTCGTATCTCTCCTCGCATCTAAAGAAATCCTACATATAGACGTGATGTATCTAGTCATTATTTCAAGAATGTCCAATCAATGCAATGTATTGAGCAATGTAGTGCGAGAAAGACTTACCCAAAGCTCGGCCTTGACATGCTGCGCCTTGTCGGCAAATACCCTACCATCCCGATCAGGGGCATCGGGGACGGTGGCATAGTGGGCCCACATGTAGGCTGGCTCAATAGTTCCATCGAACTGCACCAGGCTAGGGAACTTTTCCTTGATCAAAAGACTAAGGATGTCGTTCACATGGCGTGCGTGATCACCCCCACTGACCTTTCTCCAACCCCTGCCTAAGTGATTAAGATAAATTATTAGTTTCTATTGTAATTTTGAACATATCAAACAAAAAATTAGTGATAACATCTAAAGTTACTTGTCTCCATCGGGTTGAATCAGCGGGCATCTCTCAAGAGGTATCGGTCGCCTCGGGAGGGTCGAGGGACCTCACAACCACACACACAATGAAGTAGAGGAAGAGGTACCCCTATCTCCTCCTCCATCCCTACCTCATCCTCCACCCCTACCTCCTCCTCCTCCACCCCTGCCTTCTCCTCCACCTGTACCTCCTCCTCCACCTATACCTCCTCCTCAGAGGATGAGTGAGTGGAAGGTAACTCAGATGGCGATGAAGGTACAAGCGACGGTGGCCTCGTCTTGCCTCCACCCTTCCCTCGACCCCTGGGTCTACCCAAGGTCTCTTCCTAGACCCCTTAGCTGCATCGGGCCCTTTACACGTTGCTATCGCTTTTGAGTAAAGTGATGTTATCCTCTTCTACCGCCCACCATTGTTTAATCACCTACAATTAAAAAGAGTAAACCAATTAGCATAGATAATACATCAAAATAGATGCAAAATAAACAAAACATACTTAGAAAATAACATGGTATGATAAATAATAAATCAATTAGCATGGATCATACATGTATTAGAAATAATCATCATGATTGGGATTAGCTGGATCATAAGTCTCATCATCACTATCACACATGTCGATATAATCATCCCTGTGCTTCGAAGGAGGAATGTCATCATCACCGTCATTACTTAGATGTAATCGTTGAAATAATTCTAAGTCCTTCACATTCTGAACCTCGTCTCCAGCATCCTATCAGCACCACTTTCATTGTCTACTTCCATACCCTGAGCTTCAGTTAAGTCTATCTCAAAACTCCCTTCGAGCCCATCTTCTTGAAAGAACTCTTTGTCATATGTGTTGGGGTCTATGTTGTAATCTTGATTGCTTGGGACAGGTAGTTTACCGTGTGGCGATACCTTGCACACAACATCCCAACCCTTAAGACGGTCTATAGTTTGGCATGGGTATGAGAGATAATAAACCTGCATGGCCTGTTGAGCCACAATGTAGATATTGTCTCTCACATGATCGAATTCACCATGGTAGATCCACCGGGTATAGTCTGCCGTGAATCCATTCTTGCAAAGATGTTTACCCATGACCACATTTGTTTATCGATGCGTGTTTGAACAAATGTTGTAGGGACACCAAGTGGCACACGCTCCTTTAGCCCTTGCAAATGCTAGTTCCAAGGAAGCATTGGTCTTCTCAATCCATTCATCAGTGAACGAACCCTGACTAGAGCGGCCCGTGTACATCCACTCATGGTCATCTATCCTCTAACATATCAGCAAGTAATATAAAAATCAATTGCATCTACATTTCCCTATGTGGTGGTCTAATAGGTGAAGATATGTCCTAATCCCACCCAAGGATGTGTAGATGGGTTTAGTTTCCATGCTCTACTTCTATCCGAGACAGAATTTCGGTAGCACCTCCCCACTATTCTCTAAATATACATCCTAGCAGGGAGATTGTGTATCCAAAGAATAACATGCAGATGCTGCTGAAACTCTATCTTGAATCAGAGTAGAGCATGGAAACTAACCCCATCTACACATACTTGGGCTATACAAAAAACATGGATAATTCAAAACAGATACGGTTATAGATATACAAAGATCTGCATATTTCCAACCGTGTCTCTTTCGAACGGGAGACGCCTAGCTAGGTTACGTGATATACAAACATCATACAGAAAGAGGGGTGTAGGATGCCTCACCTTGTTGTCCTACAAAGTGGCGAGTCGAGGACGGTGGGGAATGATCTTTGCAATAGCCTCTCCTGCAACAAAGGAACATAATAGTGTCAATTGTAAATTTCGGTAGCAACTCCCCTGCACGGTGAGGTAACCAAAACCCACAACAAACCAATGGCACAATGGCCGACAACGATATACACACCAAACCAACAGCACGATGGCTGACAACCACATACATCAAGGCAGGCAGAGATAAATGTCACACCGCTATAGTTGACAACATTGTATTCCACTAGCATACCATGCCAAGGTGTGGAGTAGAAGCTCTACCATCCATGCGACCATGTATGATGCATTCCATTTCCATTCCACAGACCACAGCAACACAAGAAAGGTAGGCACACACAAACTAGCATGGCAAGGCATTTAACCTGGTTTTTACACATTTTTACATAGCAATCAGTGTTGAAATCCTCTAAGGTCGACAGAAATACATGAATCTAGGCAATAAAAATTCTTGGCATATACCTTTGAACTACAACTTCGATAGTGTGGCATGGGCACAGAAGCCAGCGGTGGGGGCTGGGGGCCTAGCGCGGGGCGTGGGGCGTGGGGCGTCGAGTGCGGGAGGCCGAGCACCGGGGGCGGGGACCGAGCGTCGGAGCTTGCATCGTCAGCATGTGGGGGCCAGGGGCCGAGCGCAGGGCGCCAGGGGCCGATGGTGGGCGTGCCCTGCGGTGGGCATCGGGTGCGGGAGGCTGAGCGTCGGGGGCTAGGGGCGGCATGGGAGGCCAGGCGGCAGGCGTAGGGCCGGTGGCAGGGCCGGCAATGGGCATGGGCGTAGGGCCGGTGTCATGGGCTGGTGTGGGCGCGGTTGTGTGTGTGAGTGTGTGCGCGTGTGTGCGGCCGGGTGCGGGACTAGGGTGATTACGAGGGAGGTTTGCCAAGTGCCCACGATCTAGCACTCGACAAACCCTCATTTTATTTTTTTTTCATTTTCAAAATGTAAACTACTGCACGTGTGTGGGGCCTGTAAAGCTGTTTGTCGAGTGTCCTAGTTTTGACACTCGGCAAACTACAGGTTTGCCGAGTGCTAGATTGCGGGCAATCGGCAAACCCATTTTTTCTAATTTCTAAATCCTAAACTACTACGTGTGTGTGGGGCCCGTAAAGCTGTGTTGCCGAGTGTCCCAGGTCTGACACTCGGCAAACCCTAGGTTTACCGAGTGCTAGATCACGGACACTCGGGAAACCCGTTTTGTTTTTTTCCCATTTCCAAATCTTAAACTACTACACGTGTGTGGGGCCCGGGGAAGAGGGTTGCCTAGTGTTCCAGGTCTGACACTCGGCAAACCCCATGTTTGTCGAGTGCCATATCAGGGACACTCGGCAAACTTCGCAAACTTATTTTTTCATTTTCCTTCTTTTCCATAACGTGTTTTCCTCAATTTGTTCTAATATACTTTAAAAATACCATCTCAAATTCGCTGAACAATATATATATCATTTTTCTAGGAATATTATTCCATTATTTCATGTAGTTATAGCTCAAATTCAATTTCTATCAATTAAAATTATATAATTACACTTAATAAATTAAAATTATCAAATGGATCTAAAAAATTACCAAAATTACACATGAATCAATATATGTTCTCTATTGCCTATACAAAAAGTTTTGAAGTTGAACCCCAATTTGACCGTCACTTTGACTCCAAATCTTAACGAATCGTTCTCAACGCTACGATTCTTCTTCTGAGATACTTCGGTTTATAAACATCGTACATGACATATTATGCGAAACCTTCTCAATTTTTTACCACGGCCTCCACATATGATATCATGAGATCTTAACAAATCTTATGATTTTTAGACTTCGTTTCTTTTTTTTAGAATTTAAAAATCATTCGGCCACACGTTCGTGGTCGTGTTTCCTGAACAAGATGTTCGAAATTTCTTTTTATTTCCTGGGTAAGGCCTCACACCAGACTCAATAACATGAATATCATTTTTATACTCATTTTATTCTATTATTTGAATCACTTGCAGTTCAAATTTGACATATACCAAAAAATTCCTTGAAATGCAATTAATTAATTAAATATAGCAAACAGATCCAGAAATATACCAAATCTTAACATGGGATACCACATGTTGTATGTGGACAGTAGAAAACATTTCAAGCTCAGAAGAGAAAAAAAATTATCATTTCATGCAGTTATAGCTCAAATTCAATTTATATCAATTAAAATTCTATAATTGCACTTAATAAATTAAAATTGTCAAACGGATCCAAAAAATTACTAAAATTACACATGAATCAATCTATGTTATCTATTATCTATACAAAAAGTTTTAAAGTCAAACCCTAATTCGACCATCACTTTGACTCCAAATCTAACCGAATCATTTTCAACGCTACGATTCTTCTTCTGAGACACTTCGGTTTGTAAACATCGTACGTGATAGATTGTGTAAAACATTCTCAATTTTTTACCACGGCCTCCACGTATGATATAATGAGAACTTGACAAATATCATGATTTTCAGACTTTGTTTACTTTTTTTAGAATTTAAAAATCATTCGAACACACGTTCATGGTAGTGTTTTCTGAACAAGATGTTCAAAATTTCTTTTCATTTCCTGGGTAAGGCCTCACACCGGACTCAATAACATGAATATCATTTTTATACTCATTTTATTCTATTATTTGAATCACTTGCAGTTCAAATTTGACTTATACCAAAAAATTCCTTGAAATACAATAAATTAATTAAATATAGCAAACAAATATAGAAATATACCAAATTTTAACATGGAGTACCACATATTGTATATGGACAGTAGAAAACGTTTCAAGGTCAGAAGAGAAAAAAACTTATTATTTCATGCAGTTATAGCTCAAATTCAATTTATATCAATTAAAATTCTATAATTGCACTTAATAAATCAAAATTATCAAACGCATCCAAAAAAATTACCTAAATTACACATGAATCCATCTATGTTCTCTATTACCTATACAAAAAGGTTTGAAGTCGAACCCCAATTCGACCGTCACTTTGACTCCAAATCTTATCGAATCCTTCTAAATGCTACGATTTTTCTTCTGAGATACTTCGGTTTGTAAACATCGTACGTGGCAGATTATGCAAAACCTTCTCAATATTTTACCATGGCCTCCACGTATGATATCACGAGATCTTGACAAATCTCATGATTTTCAGACTTTGTTTGTTTTTTTTTAGAATTTAAAAACCATTCGGACACACATTCATGGTCGTGTTTCCTGAACAAGATGTTTGAAATTTATTTTTATTTCATGGGTAAGGCCTCACACCGGACTCAATAATATGAATATCATTTTTATGCTCATTTTATTCTATTATTTGAATCACTTGCAGTTCAAATTTGACTTATACCAAAAAATTCCTTGAAATGCAATAAATTAATTAAATATAGCAAACAGATCCAGAAATATACCAAATCTTAACATGGAGTACCACATGTTGTACGTGGACAGTAAAAAAAGTTTCAAGGTCAGAAGAGAAAAAAAACTTATTTATTTGTCGAGTGCCAAAAAAACACTCGACAAAATTATTTCTTTACCGAGTGCTAAAGAAAAACACATTGCAAACTTACTTCTTTGCTTAGTGACACTAACGGACACTCGGCAAACTCCTAACGGCCGGCACACTAACTGACGGATGTCCACGTGGCGGTTTTTTACCGAGTATCTCTGTTTTGCCGAGTGTTTTTTCCTAGTTTGCCGAGTGGTCTTTTTCAGCACTCGGTAAAGATATTGGTTTGTCGAGTGCAATTAGTTTGCTGAGTGTGGTTTCTGAAACACTCGGCAAACAGTTTTTTTGCTGAGTGACCGATGGAATGCACTCGGCAAATCTTTTGGCACTCGGCAAATCTGTTGTTTCCGGTAGTGATGCAT
This sequence comes from Miscanthus floridulus, assembly GCF_019320115.1. NCBI lineage: Eukaryota > Viridiplantae > Streptophyta > Magnoliopsida > Poales > Poaceae > Miscanthus > Miscanthus floridulus. The sequence goes on along the minus strand of NC_089580.1, from coordinate 122,642,212 downwards.
TATATTCCCACCAACGTAGCCAGATCAGCAAATCAAAAAAATTAAAAAAAACACATGCAATCATGCAAGTGTTAATGCATATATGATCAAGCACTCCAGCAAAGGTAGATCTTATACTGCTAATGCGTATGCATTCTTTCCTTTGATTACCGAGTTTTTTTTTTAGTTAATCAGCTAGCGAGGCACTTTAAAAAATCCGTGGAGTCAATCGTTTACATGTGGATTCCACATTCATCAAGTAGAGAGAGAGTGTGTCTCTCACACAGATCATCGTAGTAAACACGAAACACGTGATGATCAAGTGGCTCGGTTGGTTGGGCATGCATGTGCTTTGGATCCAAGTCACGGACCGCCCTTCCGATGCGCAGGCGCATACAATATATGCAGCTCCCAAAGAGGGAGAGGTCTGAGGTATCTCACTCTACGTCTGCAATCTGCTGTTGATTTGTGGGTGACTTGTGACTTTGTGAGTCTTCTTCTCACCGTATTTGACCTGCAGGAGTCGTTCAAGGCTATTAGGGTCACCACCTTTACCTCCTAGATTGCCGCGATCGACCTAATTTCCTCCTCCAAGAATAGAATCTGAATCATGCATGGAGCTGCTAGCTGTAGCAGCGTAAAGCGTGTAGTTTTCTGACTTCTCAATCTTTCAGAACGCTTTATGATTCTTTAAACAGAAAGTTGCAGAGAGATTGGTACGGTGCTTCCTGCAGGCAAGGCCTTGTTTAGATTGGGGTTAGGAATCGGTATTTGGTACTGTAGCACTTTCGTTTGTATTTGACAATTATTATCCAATCATGGCCTAACTAGGCTCAAAAGATTCGTCTCGTAATTTACAATCAAACTGTGTAATTAGTTATTTTTTTATCTACATTTAATACTCCATGCATGTGTCCAAAGATTTGATGTGACGGAGAGAGAGTGAAAAAACTTGCAATCTAAACAAGGCCCAACTTCCATTTTATGGCCAACTGACACACGGCAGCTGGTGCCAGTGCCAGTAGTATATGATGAGCTGAAGTATGTGTGCGCTCGATCTTGCGGCGAAACTGAATTCATCAGTGTCTTCATACTCCTCAAATGCATGCATTGACCGCATGCATGAATGTCACAGGTTGCATGCGTAGAAGATGGAAGCAGCATGTTCTCGTTGTTGCGAATTGAAGTGATATTCATATATTCATACATATTTACCACCGGCCTGCTACTAGCTAGCTAGCTACCGTCGCTCCCATTTGGAGCTTCCTCATATGTTAGCTATAGCCTACATTACAAGTTGTTCTCCTGCATAGTACTATATATCCTATAGGTGAGCTACCTTAATCTGATTTGACCCGCGATATGTGTTCTGCTATAAAAGTTATCTGGACTTGAAGCAACCAGACATCCAGTTGGTGTGGACTGTGGCCATACAAGCCATACAAGCCGGAGCTGCGCATACATTCTCATGTGCTGGATCTGCTCATGATGATACATTGATGCCTGCCTCTGATCTACTGAAGGTAAACAAAGTCTCAAAGAGACTGCATTGGAGCTCAAGCAACAGTGCCCATGTGCCGCGGAGTCGCCAAGTCAAATAGGCACCGACCCAACAAGGAACTAATCTCACCCATCAACGTGGAGTACAACAAAAGAATTGAAATGGGCTGGACCGGACAGGTATTCGTCTTCATGTTAAGGCCCTCTTTGATCACTGGATACGAAACATATAGGGATAGGAAAAACATAGGAAATGACGTGCTAGGTTTCTCCACTCACATAGGGTTCAAAAACACAGAAAAGTAAAACAACTGTTCTTTTGGCAGCACCACAGGAGAAACAAAGGACTTGTCCTGGACATGTTTGAGAAGCTCTTGCTAGCCGTTGCATTTAAATCAGACACTAGCCGTTACATGGAGTTACAAATACATGCGAGTTATAAATACATCCAGCAGCACACAAACTTCATACGTCTCATTTGCATCTTGAAGAGACTAAGTAGCTCATCTCCACATCTGCTCAGTCACAAAAACACCACAAGAAAGCCTTCTGTCATATACAGCTAGCTCCTCTCCAAATCTGGTCGGTCACAAAGCATGACAAGAGATCTGACTGGCACAGACACTTCGTTTGGTAAGTCACAAATCTCATAACTGAACTTCAATTTCTGTAAATATATATGAACTTTTATTTATGTACTGATGGACGAGTCGTTTCCTTTTTTGCTCTCTACTATATATGAGGTGGACATCTGTAAAGCGAACCTGCAACATATTTGAGTATCCCTAGTTGGGTTTCCATTGTGTTAGTCATGGATCCAAACTATCGACGACGATCACAAAATGAAGATTAGTTCATGTTGTTTGTTCTCCCTACCATAGAAGATTCATCACACCCATCATCTAGTAAGAATCCCATACATACATCAAAACTGTCAGGAGCTGAGCGTGTTCATGAAATCTTAACAGGCCACGAGAGCCTAAGTAAAAGGAACTTCCGAATGGAAGTTGGTGTTTTCCAAGCTTTGGTCAATAAGTTGCGTGAGAAGCAACTACTTGCTGATTCAAGGGCCATCTCAATAGAAGAGAAGGTTGCTATATCCTTATATGCACTAGTGAAAAATGCAAGTAACGAGACCTTGCAATATGAGTTTCAGCACAGTGGAGAAACAATAAGTTGCCATTTTGGAGCAGTGCTTGATGCAATTACACAGCTTACATGTGTATATATATGCCCACCTTCCCTACACCCGCACCAGATTTTGCGAAGACCAAAATTCCACCCCTTCTTTCAGGTATGAACAAATGCACAATTTGATTTTTAAATTTCAGAAGGTCACACAAACTACTTAAAGATAATATACTATATGATGGGACTCACATACCAATGATACTTCCGCTGGATCGGCAAGAACCATATCGGAATAGAAAGCAAACACTATCTCAGAATGTTATGCTAGCATGTGACTTCGATCTAAAATTTGTACATGTACATGCCGGCTGGGAGGGATCAGCTTCAGATGCAAGAGTTCTACAAGATGCACTTAACCATGGCTTTGAAGTGCCTCCTGGTAATTTTTTTCTAGTAGATGCAGGTTATGCAAACACCACACAATTTCTTGCGCCATATTGTGGAACAAGATATCATCAACAGGAACAAGGAAGAGCTAATCAAAAGCCTCGGGATTACAAAGAATTGTTCAATCTTCGACATGCACAGCTAAGGAACCATATTGAGAGGGCAATTGGCATATTAAAAATGAGGTTTCCTATTCTGAGAATTGGTGCACACTAGCCGGTTAATAAGCAAGTGGACATATCAGTTGCTTGTTGTGTTCTACACAACTTCATACGCCTACACAACGGAGATATGTTGTGGCCAAGTAACTCCAATGTTGAAATTGATGCAAACCAGATTGTTGACGTGCCAAATGGAGATCTGAACTATAATGGTGATATTCAAGCATTCAATAACTCTAGACAAGCTGGGAATCAAAAGCGAGATGACATAGCAAGAAGGATGTGGGATCATTACATAACACAAAGGACTTAGTAACATTGTATTTACTGATATAAAAGTCAGGATCATTGCAGCCCTTGTACTCCTAATTAGCAACTTAATATATTCTACTTGCTCCTACCAAAAGAGTGTAACTAGCTACAACCAAGTTTACCACCTACTGACCTAGGTTAGAAGGCAATCAAAAGCATTTGCCACCTGGTTAACAAAAGCTCTCAGTCTAATGCAAAAGTACATCCTGGCATCTATCTAATCCTGAAACAAATCCTGAAGGTTTGTTTGTGCACGCCCAATTTCGTTTTTAATCCAAGCCAATCGTAATGCATCAGTAGAAAATGATAAGAATACTTCCCTGTTCTCCTTGCATTTGAAGATGTCGGCTGCCACCAATATTTCTCCCATTCCTAGACCGTGCAATCAAGAGTGACAAGATTTTTTTTTTAAACATGTGTGTACCCGAGACCATGCATGGGCCGTCCTAGGCAGGAGTCAGGCAGCCTGAAAGAGGCCCAAGTCTGTTCAAAGCGCCCGCTCTTATTTTTGTCAGGTGAGGTGAGGGAGCAGGAACAGAGCCCACGAGAGAAAAAGACTCAAAGACTCTTGTCTCATACTAATAAATCAGTAGATCAATCAATCAAAGATTTTTTTCTAGATAAAGGGAGTTTATTTCATTAAGCAAACAAACGATGTTTTCAACAGCTGAGCAGATACAAACAAAGGCTGCGACTTGTGCTCAGTTATCCGTATTGAATGGTTTAGACTTCCGTTGCATTAAATAACTAGTGACCTTTTCCTTCTCATCCCTTCATTAAAAGTAGAACAAAATTTTGAGTTTTGACCTGACCTCTTACTCCCTCAGATTACAATATCCTGTGCAAGGAATATATCAAATTAATCTCCCTCCTAGTCAGAGAATAGCACGAAAGAGCAGCCAAACTGCAGACTTCTTCATATTAATTCTCAGTTGCTGTGTTCAGGACTTTAAATGTAGAACACTTATTTCGATTATTAGAATGATGAAAGCATGCACAATAAACAAATTGTTGGGAAAACGGCTCTGAAGAGTAATGCTGCACAATGATGGTCGGCATCCATGGCCTGCTCCGCTGTTGGTGTGAGTGGGTTAGTGCAAGCCCACTATTGCAGGATCTAGGCAGCACATATATATACTGGTCAATTAACATCAAGGTGTGCAGCCAAATAAAAACCCTGAGCCTGAATTCCAGCCGGATCAATAATACAATAAAACTCAGAGGACAGCATATATACTGCATCTTCCAGGCACAGCTAGCATGGTCCTTTTGTTTAATGGATTTAATGGATACATAAAAGGACAGACATGGGGCTGTCAGCGTCATATCGTGATCTCCACGACCATGAAAACAGTACTAGTAAACAACTAAGCTCGCATCACTTTTTTTTGTTGCGTTGTATTATCTCCCAGACCCAGCGGTACTATCCTATAAGTAGGCTAGCCATGCACCATTTCCCTGTCACCATACTGATCTGTCGAGAAATCCCAAAGACAAACCAAGCTAAGATCGGTATGGCCTCAGCAGCGCGCAATGGTGCGGCGGCGGCGGCGCTCATGGTGGCCGTCTCCATCCTGGCACTGGCCAGCGGCGGCAGCGCCCAGCTGCAGTACGGGTTCTACAAGGGCAAGTGCAACGGCACCGACGTGGAGGCGGTGGTGCAGAGCATCGTCAGGGCCCGCTTCGCGCGCGAGAACCCCATCGTCGCCTACCTCCTCCGCATGCAGTTCCACGAGTGCGCCGTCAATGTACGTGTACAAGCTATAGCAAATCCACTGTCCACGCGTGTGTTGCGCTGGTTTGTTAATAACGTGATGACACGGCACGGTGCCACGGTTACTATATAATTCGCATGCAGGGCTGTGACGGCGGTCTGCTGATCGACGGCCCCGGCACCGAGAAGACGGCGCCGCCGAACCTTAGCGTCAAGGGCTACGACGTCATCGCGGCCATCAAGGCGGAGCTGGAGCGGAGGTGCCCCGGCGTCGTGTCCTGCTCTGACATCCAGATCCTCGCCACCAGGGACGCCGTCACGCTGGCCGGCGGGGCCGCGTACGCGGTGCGCACGGGGCGGAGGGACCGCCGGCGGTCACTGGCCTCCGACGTCAAGCTCCCGTCGCCTGAGTTCACCGCGGCGCAGACGGTCGCGTACTTCGGCGGGCTGGGGCTGAGCGCGTTCGACACGGCGCTGCTGCTGGGCGCGCACACCGTGGGCGCCACGCGCTGCAACGCGATCAAGAGCAGCCGGCTGTACAGGTACGGCGGCAGGCCCGGCGCGACGGACCCCGGCATGGACCCGAGCTACGCGATCGTGTACAAGAACCAGGTGTGCCCCAACGTGCCCTCGTCGGACAACAACGTCGTGTTCCTGGACGACCAGTGGAGCGCGCTCAAGGTGGACAACCACTACTACAAGAACCTGCAGAAAAAACGCGGCGTGCTCTCCGTCGATCAGAACCTGTACAAGGACGGGTCCACGAGCTGGATCGTGGACCAGCTCGCCAAAGACAACGGCCTCTTCACTTCGCTCTTCCCCAAGGCCCTCGTCAAGCTCAGCGAGGTCAACGTGCTCACCGGCACGCAGGGGGAGATCCGCAAGGTCTGCAGCAGGTTCAACTGATGATCCGCCATTATATTGACCACCGTACCTCTTGATCTTGTTCGTCATTCTCGCTTACTTTAATTTTCTACGGAAACATGGTTTGATCGTCTGATGTTGCCCTTCTCCTTCCCATTTGCTTCATCAAAATTACTTCATTTCCGCGTTAAGTTTGATTCATTCTTTTTTGTAACATGATGTCGGTTTAATTTGTAATTTTTATTCTCGAATACGCAAAAAACTTACGGATCATTGTATTAAGGAGAAATGTTTGCTGAGAATACAAGGTGGTTCCCTGGAGGTTTAATTTGTAACGACAAACATGATGGGTTATTGTACCCCGTGTATGATAAATCTCAGAAATTCAGGTGAAAACGTTAGCTTTTGAGTACATCCATCGTGGTAGTGACAAGCATTCCGTTTCCCAGTGCTATGACTATGATCACTGATGTGCGAATCATGATTTGTTTGTGCTCAAACTAAGGCGAAATGGACGATTCTCCCCAGCGTGCTACCGACCATCACCTCCGCTCGATTGTTTCGGTAGTTTCGGGTTGTTTGTTTTCTGTAATGGGTTGTTGGGTAAGTTTTCTTCCCACCGCACCAAACTCATCTTGTTACTTCATTTTGATCCATGTATTCCAGTTCAGCCCATATATATCATTTATGTGTTTGAGTTCATGTTCCATTTTTTTATGTTTATCTAGTTAATTATTCTCTTTATTTTTATTTCCTTGGTTATACGGAGTATTTGATATTCTATGATGTGTTCTATACTGTTTCTATAGTAATTTTGAGATGTTTTATGAAGTATTCTCATAGTACTCATATTTATACATGTATTTGCAACATTCATGTAGTAAGTTCAAAAAAAAAGATGGTCAGTGGTGTATGTTTGATTCTTTACGTAAATTCATTGTATGTTTCACGTTGTTTTTTTGTTGTTTAGTATTCATGGAATGTTTTATGGCGTATTTTAAGTTGTTCTCATAGTTCCATATCTTTTTATTATTTTCTTTTATTATGTGGCTTTTTTTTGTTTTCTCTTTCCTTTATATTGTTTTATTTTATTACTTTTGTTTTCTATTTACCTTTCGTTTCTTTCTGTTTCTTTTATTTTGTATTTTCTATTTCAAAGTATCTTTTCTTGATCATGATCTTGGGTGATGTTCACTTCATCTATTTCTTAATATAATATGGCTATTCTCATAGTATTTACGAGATGTATCCTATATTATCACGATGGTATTCAAGAAATGTATACATAAGATCTAGATTTATAGCAAAAGCTATGTACTAAAAAAAATCAGAACGACTTATAATTGTTGAGAAACCTAGTTGGATTGCACAGATGCAAGAACACAAACTAGAACTGATTGAGGAAATAAACCTTTTATTTCCTGATTTGTTTCGGTACATGAAGATGTATACGCTGACGTTCGAGGATGATGTCTTTCGGCCATCCTCTCTCTCCTTTATAGAGGGGAGAGGATTGAATACTATTCATAATCTTTTTCTAAAATTTTCATGAGCTTTCTCGCCCATTTAATTTGGTCACTATTAGAATCTTCTTTTCATATTTGTTTTTTTATTTGATTTTATTACAGTAACTTAATTAGTTGTTAGTCTAGTCCTCGTTCGCGTTCCACGCGACAGCGCCCGGCGCCCGACCCCCGTCGCCTCGGCATCGATCCGCCGCCGCCGACTGCTCGCCGGCTACCGGAGTGCTGCATCCGACGAATCTATCCGCCCTAACCCCTGCACTCAGCACTCGGCTGTCCGCAGCTCTGCTCGCCAGCTTGGGCGCTCGGCTGCCACTGCTAGCCCTTGGACGTGGAGAGCACGCCGGCGGCACAGCCGCCGCTTCAGGATCCAGGCATGAGAAGAAACGCGCTGCCCCGGATGTCTTGCGCGGTTGCGCCACAGCCCGCAGGCAGCCCGTAGGCCGCAGCACGCGAGCACGGTGCACGGCAGCACCCCTCCGTTCTCCGGCAGTCCAGCCTCCGTTCTCCGGCCGGCCATGGAATAACCGAGGCGGCCAACCTGGACGCCCGCCTCCGTAAAAAAAAGGGTGACGCCACCCAAAATCAATCCTGTAGTAGTGAGCTCCAGTTTGAGGTATTTCTCTCTACTACTACTCCAATTTCCAATTCAACCATTTGCAGTAGTATCTATTAAGTTGGATTGAGAATTGTAGGTAGAATCATCAATCTAAATCTACACATTATTTACAATGAAGAGGACCAAGACCATGGCATCTTATTTCTGTGCATAATCTCGTAATGTAATGTTCTTGACAATTTTAGTGTACTATGATAAGCATGTAGTTCAAGCATCATATCAATTAGAAATTTTTTCTTCACTTTAGCTCTTTCTCTATGTGTGACATATGGGGTAAAATATTCCTTCATTTTAGCTATTTTCTATCTGTGACGTACTCCGTATAAGGTAGTTTTTGCTACTTGGAAGTGGCCCTAGTTTTGAACAATTCTTGGGTCCGCCATGGGCCCTATATTTATGCATCGTATATACAGTTCGCTGCATCGAACAGCCACATCGTTCACACTAGGACATTTTTTGTTCGTCCTCTAGAATATTCTTTCCTCTTCACGAATGTTTTTTCCTTCTTATAAAACAAATAGTTGTTCCTAGTCCTAGTAGGACAATTTTGTTCCATAAAAGGTTTTAGTTGGTAGAAAATATCCTACCATGTAAAATGTTTAATTATTGTTTAGATGCTTACTAAGTAACGTATAGGTAAAGCACAGTGGTCCTAGACCTACCTACACTTCATAGCTGTGGGTGGTTCCGCGGTTCCACGGACGCATCTCTCAGTCTCACTCATCGATCATCTGTTGGAAATAATCCTGTGTGTCTAGGTTCATACCTGTAGGGAGATCTATGTTAGCACTATTTTCAGAATAGTTCGCTACTTCGCTCCTATGAGATTGTTATTTTCTGAATTGCATGGCAAAATTTGTAGTTGTGTTACCAAGTTGTGTATTGGATACCGAATTGCATATTGGAGAATTGGCTAGGCATGCTCTGCATTGAAATCCTGTGTTGCGACTTGTGTCCAGTTCTCTCCCCTTTGGCACAATGCTGTGAGGCTCCCGTAGTCCAGAATCAGGGGAGCTAGGCATCTAGGCCATAGGCTTCAAGAAACCATTGTGGGACAGTGAAAGCCGAACAAAAAGCAAACAACTAGATGGAGGCGGTGGTGCGGAAGGTGCAGCAGCGTGTGAGGAAGGCGCAGGAGGAGATGGGCCAGTGGGATGACCTAAACACTCGCCTCCTTTCGTACTTCTCCAATGCCGGCACGGTCATCTCTCGCCTTCAGGTACCTTCTTGGATCATCCTCTCGTGCAGTCCCATGTCCCAACTCGTGACAGCCAGTTTGGCGGCCCAAGGTTTCACAACCATGATGCAGTTTGAGACTGTTCTTTCGTAATTGTTGCGCAGCACTTTTCTGAGATTGCAACAGCAAATTTTGGGGCTTCATAGAATCCTTGGTTATTCTGTTAACTATTGGTGGTCTGCAGTTTTGCTATTTGCATAAGACGGCAAGTTGCTACTTGACTGGCTTGTATCTTTGAGAATTCTATGGAAAATTTATAACTTGCAGTGGCATGTGGTTGTGTTGTACTGTTGTCATTTTAGCTTCTCAACTATGTAGAGGAACCTAAGTTTGATTGCTTGTATCATTTGATAAAGGCCCTTGGAGAGGACAAGAATTATGGTCCCTTGCGTGGTGTGCCCAACATCAGAGAGGAACTCATGGGGAACCAGATGGAGGTTCTGGAGCTCATTTTCGTTAATGCTAGGGAGGTCCTGTAAGCTACTTTACTATTACATTTACAGTTTCCTTCAATTTTGGTGTGAACAGACAAAGGGGAAAATTTTAATTCAAGTTGGTCTGACAACAATGCTGCCAATTATTCAGGGAGAAATTCAATGGCATTGTGAAAGCTTTAAATAAGGCTCTGCGTGATAACAAGCAGATGGTGAGAGGCGGCTCGGCACTCACGGCAAAACAGATGCAGTTACAAGTGGGAATTTTGCCAACGATTGCAGAATGCTTGGATGGATTTCAAACATTATGCGAGATGCACCAGGCAGAGTAAGAATGGAATTATACTTAGACCCCTTCCAGTTGCCCAATTTAATCATTTATAGCTTGCATTTGGCCTTAATATAACTATGCTATTGTTATGCTGGTGCTTCTTGTGTTGTGTTTCCACAAGATCATTGTTCTTGACCTAATTTCTTATGATCCAATCCAACCATATCAATAACTATGACTAAGAAGTTCAGCTCATGTTGGTTTAAAATATTCTCAGTTGATAATAGAGCTGCATCCAACTTCTAACCTTTGTATGCTAATCCTCCAATTCAGACATGATTTATATTCTTCCATTATACTGATATTTTAAGACGCCACAGACATATGTCCTGGCACTACTCTCACAGGAGTCACAACACATGTTCATCTAATCTTAACTCTCCTGCAGGAAAATCTGCCCCCCTTTTATTTTGGTGTGAACTTATTCTGGTTGCCATTTGACAGGTTTACACTAAAATCATCAATTATATCCTTGCTGACATGGAAGAGCAGGCAAGTTCGATGGTTTTGCCATTCAGCTTTTCCTAATGACTCATTGATTTGTCATTTCTGGAATTCATTCTCTGTCGAGATTCTTATAGATGATAGTGATGTTTTTTTCTTAATTTAGTATTTAGAACACATGCAGTTCATACATCTTCGTTGGTGTTTTATTAGCTAGAGCAATCATGGTGATATTTTCATTTGCAGTTCCAGTGACACTGCTGTACTACGTCAACTCTTAGTAGACCAGCCAAACATTCCAAAAGATGAAGGTGCAGAATGAAAAAAAAAAAGAATAAAAAAGCTTGTCTGGTTATACTTTCAATGATTCCATTTTTTCATCTGTCTAATTACATGATTGAGTGTTACAATGTGTTTTCCTTATTTTGCAGTCCAGTCCATATTCGACATTATATTTGCTGACTTTGTTGACCAGCTGGTATTTGATTTGTTGAAGCCTTTCCCCCTATGTTCTGATCAAGCTGCCTGCTCAGGTGATGACTGAGTCAGTCTGAAAATTATATGCTCGATGAACCCAATTGTTGAAGCATTGTGGCCGTGGCAAAGTCTTCATCTGCTTCAGCTGTCAGCATCTTGATTGAAGACCTAGAGGCTGGACCTTCCATTGATGATGTACTGGTTCTGAAGCATAGGAAGTTGCTTCAAAGTAGTTTAGCATATTGCCAATGAGTTGTTATGGTGGCGCGCCCGTGATCTCAGCGAATGCAGCAGTAATCTGGACATGTTGCAGGTACAGAATCGTGTGAAGCAGCTGCTGAAATTCGCATATGAGCACTAACAAAGGAAATCTCTCTGGCTCGCAATCAATCTTATACCACATTCCCTCGGTTTCAGGGATAATCTATTTTTTTCTTCGTTGCATTGGGATTGTAATGCAGCTGTGAGACCCGGCTCATGGACTGAATTTGCGGTTGGGTGGGGGCTACTGTAGCTCTAGCACTGAATTGGGGTTGGGCTGAATTTGAGTTCTGTAGCTGCATAAAACACTGTGCAACCAGAAGTTAGGATCATATCGTGAATTCTGAGTTCGCTGGACTAGCTTAAATAATCAGGCCAAGGACGCATAGTAACTTTTGGTTAACCATTTTGCGCGAAACGAGAACGAAAGCGCAAGCGGGTTGCTACATAGGTGGAGCTCACCCCTAGGCAGAGTGGGCTTGTGTATGACCCCGGTATCCACAAGACAAGATAGGGGCCGCACCCTCAAAGGTGGCACAGCCCACAAGATAAAGGCGTGCATGGCACTGGTCGACGTGCACCGCAAGATATTGTATCCTACCAAATAGGATACTTTCCTACCAAAATTGCCAGCTCTCTTCTTGATGTTTATAGAAAATGCCATTGTGTTGATGATGCTAGGAAGTTGTCGGGTTCATAAACCCGGGGTCCCTCGGGGACCGGCTTCCACGCCAAGACTCGGCCTAGAAAGACGGCCTTTTCTTCTTCTGGACCGGCCCAAGAGTCTGAACTCAACAGACCGGAGCACTCGCTTCAGGCCCTGGCCGCCTTCGGCCCATCTTTCCGATCGGAGCACCTCAGGCTCGTGCCAACTCCGAATGGCCTCTCCGATCGGAGCGCTAGCTTCAGGCCCCAGCCGCCTTCACACGGCCTCCGCTCGGAAAGCCTGACCCGAGGACCGCCTCCGACCTCGACCCCGTGTCTCCGACCAGGGTTCATAGAAAACCTTGTTCATCGCTATTCTCCGACTGGGGACCATCCGACCGGGGACGCCTGCTCGGAAAGAATCAGAAGGCGTGCGAAGAAAGGCAAGGCATGGCTCACAAGTCAACACCACTGTATCAGGGACCATACCCTACGCAAAATAGTGCTCTGCAGCCACCCTGACACAAAGTATTGTAGGGGCCGCTAGAAACTCTCATATGGTAAGCAAAAAAAAAAAACCAAAAAAAAACAAAAAAAACCAAACCCCCACCACCACACACCAACACCCCCACCCCCCCCCCACCCCCCACCCCCCCCCCCCCCCCCGCGTGTCCCTGGACATCGATCGCAGTATGGGATCCATGATTTGCCATACTGGGTGAACATAGCACGACTCCTCACATGCCACTAGGCATCCAAAAGTATTTGCAGGTACCGGCGTCCATCCTTCCTGAAGAAGATAGCTCAACCCCCCATGCGCATCTGACATCCTACAGCGACATCAACAGTATTGGGGGTGTCAACCATTATCCAGTTTTCATCACCGTAGGCAACAAGGCTTAGAAACATCCGTACTCTCTCCCCCTCACCTGTAAAGCCATCCCCTTCATCTATAAAAGGGGATGCGCTCCCTCCAACAAGGGAGATCGACTTCTTCAAGCTCAGACTCACTAGATAGACATCAACACTCCCAACCGTAGGACCACCAAGTTTCGACCGTGACCCTTCCGGTCGAAGCCGACCAAACCTCTTGTATCCCCCCTTCTTCCTCCTTCTCATTTGTACCCCCACTACAGACTTCGAGCACCTAGGCTCAGGAATAAAGTCACCGACCGACCCCCACTAGACGTAGGGCACGTTGCCTGAACCAGTATAAATCTCGTGTCATTGAGTGCTAGGCCACCTCCAATCATAACGTACAGCAAAACTACAAATATTTACTAGTTGGTCACTTTCTGCACCGACAGTTGGCGCTGTCTGTGGGGAAGACGTTGTACGTTCAACACTTTTCTGGTCATCGGATGGCCATTTCTCCGCCACCCCCGCCGTGGCAGGCTCGGGCGATACGATTCGTTTCGGCTCGCTGGAGTTCCCCGCACTCTCGCCCGCGGGGATGCGGGTTCCACCCATCTTCGAGCCATCCTAGGCCTTCCGCTTCGGGAGCCTAGACTTCGTCGCCGACCGGCTCGGCGTACTCCACCTCCGCGAGGAGGCTCGCGACCCAGCATCCGTCGGAGGGACGTCCACCATCGACTCTGGGACGCGTGACTTCGACGGCGCGGCATCTGTGCTTCATTCCGAGCAAACTCTCTGCTCAAACCCCGTGGTGAGTAATATACATGTTGTTATTTACTTATTGTGCTCTATTTTCCGCCAAATACCCGGTGGGTTACCGTTGTCCCCGTCGCAGCCGCCATACGGCCGGTTCCCCTATGGCCTCGCGTCTTCCGCGGACGCATACGCTCGGGGACTCCAAAAGGTGCTGGCGCCGCACCCTCTCACATCTGAGTTCGTGGGGATGGCGAGCTATGCTCCCACCTGTTTCCTCGACATCATGGATGACAACATCAGGAGTGATGGCTCTAGCATCGACGACGTGGCGCCTAGCCACCGTCGGTCCTAGGAGTATGCTACGGCGGACGCCTCGGAACAGCCGCTAGGGGTAACGGAGTCCTTCTGGACCCACGCCCCGCTGGGCCCCCACGCGGGGACCTCCGAGCTCACACATGAGCACGAGGAGGATCTACAATGACAGTGGCCGCATCAGACACCAACTGCACCAACACGCTTGGCACACCACACTGCGCCCCGTGCGCATAGACCGGCGAGCGGCGATCGGGATCACGCCCGTCAGCCCTAGCGCAACGCTCCAGTTTGGGGGACCGACCCCCCACAGTTCGCTCGGGCTAGTCAGAATGTTGCTGCTGTGGCAATGCTCCTACGCGACCTGCCCGAGCCGAACGACCCTCGTGGACGAGCAATCCACCAGAACCTCTGGGCACTGTTGGAGACCACCGCCGTTCAATAAGCGGAGTGCTCTGTATCGCGACACTGACTCACGACCTCGCTCCCTGTCCGGGGAATAGGGACGCAGCAGATGGGCACTACACCCTGTCATCGCCACAACCATCGATTGCGGCACAAGAAGCCACAACCGCACCTCGTCTTGACTTGATGACCACCTCATGCTGACCGCCTATCTATGTGCGGCTTGGGCTAAACCAAGACGCACGTAGTGTCAGTCGGAGTTCTAGCCCTGACAGCCTAGAGCCACGAACCTTTGTCCAACACCCCCAGTAAGCGCCTTTTCTACCGCACTTCAATGGGGGCCGTGACAAAGGTAAGGCCAAGCGCCAGGATCAAGACGAGGGCCCCTCCACACAGAGGGGAAAGAAGAATAGAAAGGATCGCCGTCAACCGACCAACTCCGCATTGGCCACCGTGGTAGATTATGTGGGCACTCAGCCCCAGCAAGACCCTCTGGGCCACTTTCACGAGCTCATGGAGAGCCCGTGCACCAACCACAACTATCCCATCAACTATCTCTACAAGGACTGCCATCTCCTCAAGCGCCTGCTGAGGTAGGCTGGCAGCCTAAAGGAAGAAAAAGGCGAGGAGGCCACGACCGAAGAACAGGCCGCAGCGGGCGAGGATCCAGATGACTGAGGTGATCCGACCAAAAGCCTACCGACTAAAGGACGACGACGACGCTCTCTCCAAGGACCTTGGAACAACTATGTCTTTTCTTCTTTTCCTAAGTTTTGGTCTTACCTTACTTAGCGAACGCTCCTATAAGAGCACCCCGACCCGAACACTTTTCGGCTCGGGGCGCTCGGGGGCTCCACTAGGGGGCTCTACTACCCCTTTGTTGTTGTTTTTACCTTAAGTACTCTTTTGCTTTTGTATGGAGAAATTCCTTCCTACCCTAACAAGGGGGTAGTTCGTTTCTTTGTTTTACCTTACGTAACTTTGCTTTAGAACATTCCGACTGATCGCACCCCGCCTTTTCCTATGGCTACGACCGGTCGAGCCTTGTGGGCCATGCCCCGGGCTCGCAAAGTTGTGACCTACGGAACAAACGGGCAGGTATGAGATAGAAAGAAATTTAAAACAAAATTATGCTAAGGGAAAACTAAGGAACGAAAGGGAACAAGCTTCCCCGAACGGAGCGACTCCATCATAAGAACAAAAACCAATTGTAGTAATTAAAACACACCACGAAACGTCTTACACGGGGGCTTCCCCACGAACTTAAAACTTCCTACATTTACTAACTACTATTATATTTTTACATGCTACTAGGCCGGCTCAGCGACATTCGACGATGGTGCAACCGACGAAGGCATAGGCTGCTCACTTCCCGATGGCACGGCATCCGGCTCGGCCAAAACTGGGGTGACATTCACCTCCGACCCAGGCTCCTCGCCATCCGAGAGCTCTGCGGCATCCTCTCCACGCGCGCTTTTCGCCAGGTCTTCACGACGGACGTCCATCACCCACTCGATGGAGACTTGGTCTGCCACCAACCGCGCGTACGGCAGCAAGCTCTCCCTGATGGACTAGATGTCCGCCATGCTCATGCCTTCAGCGTATCCGCTACATATGGTGGTGAAGTCCAGGTGTAGATGGTGTGTCCCCACCATGGTCAGCACCCCCGACGCCCCGTAGAATAGCCCAGATATGATAAGATCCCAGACCTCCCTCGGGACCTCCGCCAGCTGGATGGTGGGTGCGCTGGTGCTCGGCGCTGACCCAAAGATCTCCGAAACAACGTGCTGGGCAACGTTGTAGATCTGGTCAAGATCCCCCTCAAGAGTAGACACTCCTCATGGGACTTGGCCAGCTCCTCCGTACGTCGGCCAAGCATCGCCTTGGTCGTCTCCAAGTCCCACTCTAGTACCTCCACTTTTCCGCCCAGCTCTGCAAGAAGAGCAACGAGCTCAGAAACAGGCTGAGGGAAAAGCCAACATAACAAAAAACAAAAAGGGGACATACCGATGTGAGAAGCCTCAAGGGTGGAGAGATCCTCCGCTTGCCGAGCCACCTGCTCACGTGGCTAGGCCACCTACTCATGTAGTCGGGCACTCGCGTCCTCTGTCTCCATCACTCGACCCCAGAGCGTGTGCATCTCTCGATCCGCCTCCGATCGGGCCCTTCGCTCCACCTCCAGGGCTTTCTCCGCTGACTCTAGGGTGGCGCACTCCAGATCAAGGGCCGCCAAAGCCTCCTAAAGTGCCACCTCGATGTTCACCAGGGACGCCCGCAACTCCGCCTCAGTCTCCGCCTGGCAGGCCCTTGCCGCCTCGAGCCCTTGCTCGACCACAGTCGCTCGCTCCTCCACACGCTGCCCCTCCACCCGTGCCGTGGCCGCCTCAGCCGCCCGATCCTAGGACTCGTGGCAAGCGGACTCCGCCCGACGCTCGAGCTCGGCCATTCGGGCGTACTCCGACCGGAGGAAGTGGGACTTGCGGGACGACGTCTTCCTTATCTCCTATGAAAGGTAAGCACGCTAAAAACAACCGACAAGGGATTCAAGGGGTAAAAGACAAGTGCCAGAAACTCACCTCCACCGCGAGCTGCATGTCGCCCTCAACCAACTACCGAGCGAACAAAGCCCGCTTTTGGGCGCTTTCAAGCTGCATGGTTAGCTTGGTGAGTTCTGATACTGTGATGTACCCTTGCCCTCCGAAGATGTCCCAGAGCTGACGCTCTCGGGAGTCTCGAAGGATGAACCGCGCGCTCGCTGGGTGCTTAGGGTAGGGCCACTCCAGGTCACCCTCTAGCACTTCGCCGGAGGGCCTAGCCTCCAACCGTGCCACCGCCAAGTCCCATGGTGACATCATCGGCCCGCTAGAGGTCCCAGCCACCGACTGGACCACCACCAAGCTCCGCAACGGCACCAACGGCTCCACCAGGACATCACCAGTGGGTTGCTGCAATGGCACCAACGGCTCCACTGGGACATCCGCCTCGTCGTCAGACAGGATCTCCACCACCTCGTCAACCTAGGCCGCCACTAGGTGTCCCGACCCTAGCCTGGCCACATCTTTCCTCGACGCCTTCGGCTCCGACGGCAAGGGCGAGCCACATGACCCTCTACCCGGCAAGGCAGGAAGCTCGGTTTCCCTTGCCTCCGCCGTGAGAGTCACCTCCGATGCCACCGCCGCCATCAGCACTAGGATCACCGCTAACACCGATGCCACAACCATTGCCTCCTCAATAGCCGAACCGGAGGGCACCATCCCTGGAACAGAAGGTCTTGCCGCCGCGACACGCTGCAGAATGGGCTTCTAGGTCTCCTGCACGGTAGTCGGGGCAATACTCATCCCCGGCATCCCCAAGCCACTGACGGAAGGTATGGGTCAGTCGCACTCCAACAAAAAGCTCAACCAGCGAAAAACCAAAAGAAAACAGAGAAAGACATACCGGGTGGCTAGCGGCACAACTCTGAAGGCTGACCCTAACCTCGATGCGCCTGCGCGTCGAGGACCACTCCCGAACTGCGACCCGCGCTCCTTTACTTCAGCAGGGGGCAAAGTCATCCCTACCAGCTCCTGCCTGACCTGCAGGTCATCTCGACCCCTGGCTCAGGAATCCTTGACCGGAGCAACAAGCGCAGTATCCCCCGACTGTGACTCACGCGGCACACGTGCCTCGGTCCACCACTCAGATCGCCTAGCATGCTCGACTATGCCCGCAGCAGGTAGGTCCTCCTCCCACCACGAGTCATGCGTCGACACCGGTCCGAGCGACGTGTGAGTGTCAGTCCGCCCCTCAGCAGACCACCTGCCTTGCTCCACCATGCCCACAACAGGTGGGGGCAGGGCCAACAACGCTATCAAGGGGCATGGTGACCGTGTCCGCTTCGATGCTCGCTCACCGACGACGTCCGCGCCCGCTGTGCGTTTCCTCGATGAGGGATCCGCCGCACGACATGCGACCACCAGCTCATCACCAGCGGACGATGTTGCGGTATCACGACGCTCCGTCGAGGTCGCAACGACCCCCCCCCCCCTCGCTCTCCTCCTCATCGGAGAAGACCATATCATCCAGATCTGTAGGATTGTCTGACGCGAGTTCCAACTCGACGTCCCTCCTACGTTCCCTAGCCCTCGTGCGCCGAACGATCTCCTACTCCTTCTCTTGCTTCCATAGGATCTCCTTATTCTTCTTCTTCTTCCGAGCCTCGGCCGCCTTCTTCTGAGCGGTCTGCCGAGCCACGCCCTCTGGTCCCTTGGGAAGGTGCGGTCGGGACTTATACCTCCCAAGCCCCTACGGAACGAATGAACTAGGTCAAAGAAATAGGAAAGAGCAGACAAGAAGCACGAACAAAAACAAGAGAACGCACCAATGTGGACGCGATCGAGGCATTGAGTGGTATGGGTTTTCCCGCAACCATCTCCCTGGGCCTCAGCTGTAGCACCCAACCAACGTGACTCTAGACTTCACCATCCAAAAACTCCTCTAGCGACATGCGGTTTGGGTTCGACCGGCTGCCGTACTCCCACATCGGCTGCGTCCTCTCCGCCAATGGCGCAATTCGACGGTGGTAGAGGGTGTAGAACACCTGCACTCCGTCGAGGCCGCACCTCATGACCTTCCAGAGCTCCTCTTCTATGGCCTCCACCTTGTGCCTCCCCTTACGGCCATAACCCCATGACCAGCTTTCCCGCTCCTCTGACCTCCTACCGGTAAACGCCGGGAACGGCGCCGCCTCTAGGTTCCTGATGTAGAACCACTCCCCATGCCACCCCCGGTTGGAACTACAAGGCATGTATGCGGGGTACGAACCTCCTGCGCTCAGCTTCCTCTAAGGGGTGAAACCCCCCACCGACACGGCCTCGACCGAGCTCCCCACCGTCAAGGTCCTCCCAGAGAAGAATCGCCGAAAGAGATCCGCGTGCGGCTCTATCCTGAGGAAAGCCTCGTAGGTAGTGACAAAACTAGCTATATGCAACACCCCCGTCGGATTGAGGTGTTGCAGCTCCAAATCCCACTCATTAAGGAGCCCATATAGGAACCAGTGCATGGGGTATCCTAGCCCATGCTCATGAAAGGTAAGGAAGGACACTACCTCACCAGGACGAGGTCGTGGGAACTCCTCTCCCCCAGGGACACCTGAAAGCTCTAGTTTGGTTTTGATGAATTGATGAAACCCTAAGTGCTAACCTAGTTCATCAAGTGATCATGAGATAGGTAGCACACTTCAAGTAGAGAAGCAAATGAAGATCATAACATGACAATGGTGATAGCATGGAGATGATCAAGGGCTTAAACTTGAAAAGAAGAAAGAGAGAAACAAAAAGCTCAAGGCAAAGGTATAACTTGTAGGAGCTATTTTGTTTTGGTGATCAAGACACTTAGAGAGTGTGATCACATTTAGGTTTGATAGTCGTACTATTAAGAGGGGTGAAACTCGTATCGGAATACGGTTATCAAAGTGCCACTAGATGCTCTAACTCATTGCATATGCATTTAGGATCTAGTGGAGTGCTAACACCCTTGAAATTGTTTGTGAAAATATGCTAACACTTGTGCACAAGGTGATACACTTGGTGGTGTTGGCACATCTACAAAGGAGGTGGTGTTTGCAGGGTTGAGGGATTTGACGCTTTTAGGAAAATGGAATGCCTATTTTCTATTGCGTCGGATGCAAATTCTTGGTGGTTGGCACATTGGAGCAAGGGTGGAGAAGATAGAAGTGAGAACAGAGCTGATGCCAGCGTCGGTCCAGTGACCGGACGCTAGATCTAGAAGCACCGGACGCTGACTGCCTGCGTCCGGTTGTGTTGACTGTCGGTATAGTGGCTAGGGTTTACCACCAGACGCTGGGCTGTGTCTAGTCGAGGTGGACCGGACGTGTCCAGTCGAGGAAAACCAGGTTTCGACCCTTACTGTACTCGACCGGACGCTGAGGTTCCAGCGTTTGGTCAGTTTTTACCGGAGCGTTCGGTCAGCGTCATAACTGTTGGAATCTGACGAACAGCGTTTGAAGCTGATGATGCGTGGCGTCCATCTGTGGACCGGACGCTAGGTCTAGGGTCCGGTCAAGTGGACAGAAGCGTCTGATCAGAGCGCAGAGTACCTAGTGAAGGGGTACAACGGCTCTATTTCGTAGGGGTTCTATTTAAGCCCCATGGTCGGCTGTGGCTCATATCTTTGGCCATTTTTCATTGACATAGCAACCTTATGAGCCTAGCCAAAGTACTCCCACTCATCTACATCATTAATTCATCATCATAGTGAAATTGGGAGTGATCCAAGTGCATTGCTTGAGTGATTGCATCTAGAGGCACTTAGTGATCGTGTTTCGCTGTAGATTTCGCTTGTTACTCTTGGTGGTTGCCGCCACCTAGATGGCTTGGAGCAGCGAGGATCGTCGAGCGGAGGATGTGATTGTCTTCGGCTCCGATCGTGGTGATTGTGAGGGGTTCTTGACCTTTCCCCGGCGTAGCGCCAAAAGGTACTCTAGTGGATTGCTCGTGGCTTGTGTGATCCTCATCTTGTGTTGGTTGTGCGGCACCCTATTGAGGGTTTGGTGTGTGAAGCCAATTAGCACGTGAACCTCCAAGTGAGTGTATCGCCACAACAAGGACTAGCTTGCCGACAAACAAGTGAACCTCGGTAAAAATCATTGTGTTTATCATTGATTCCGAGGTGATTGGTCATCATTGTTATTCATCTTTGTGATTGATTGGTTCATTCATCTACACGGCGGTATAACCCTCTTGATCACCCTCTTTACTTTATCGCAAACTAGTTGACAAGCTCTTTAGTGTAGCTAGTTGTGAGAGCTTGCATGCTTGGTTGGTGTGGCTCTTTAGTTAGCCTTTGAGAGCACACTAACATAGGGTAGTGTCATTGCTCTTGTGTGAATTGACACCATCTAAACTAGAATTGTGGTAGGTGGCTTGCATTTTGAGTAGGCTAGCGCAACACTTGCTTCGCCTCATAATTGTCTAACCATTTGATTAAGTGTTGTTGTAGAAATTTTTATTAGGCTATTCACCCCCCCCTCTAGCCATTAGGACCTTTCAACCCCCTAGTGCGCCACCTCCTGCGACGGCAGAAAACCCTTCTTGACGAAAGACTCCAGCACCGACTTCCTCATGGTGGATGACCTCTAGTCCGACATCTTGCTTCAGCTTGCAAAAAGGATCAGTAAGTTCTCCTCTTCTCCCTCGCTCTCTCCCCTTCCTTTCCTAGAAACCTCCACAGCTCTCAGGAACACTCTCGACGAGGAGGAAAAAGAAAGGCGGCAGCAACAGACGATGAACAGGCAAAAGAACGAGGCGAACACCCTCTCTCTTCTCCTACTTAAAGGAAGGGGAGCAGCGGTTAGGAAAGGACATGCCGATCGGGAAGGTAAAGCGGCGGGGCGAGAAACTCTCTCTCTTTCCATTTAATGTAGATGGGACACCCCCTGATCGACAGGACATGCCTAGCACAATGAAACGGCTCCTGATCAGGCGGGACGTGGCCTAGCCATGGCCCACCACTACCGCACAATCAACCACTACCATGTGCTGGGCATGAAAACCGAAGTGCCACCACACGTAGACGACTCCCCGTCTCCCTAGGCGTGACCTAGAGAGATCCAGCAGCGAAATCTCCACCGGGAGAAATCAGCCGACCTCCTGAATCGATCGATTTACTCAAGATGAGCACCTGAGATATAGGTCCTAGTCGGACGTTTCTGAACTGAAGCTATCCGAACCCCATCTCTTAGGTCACCAAGGTGAGCATGTGTTCATTAATACATATAGTTCACACGAGGGCTAACCCACGATTGACAAGCGCAGGTACCGGTCGGACGTCTCCGACTAGAGCTCTTCGAACCTCGTCTCTTAGGTCGCCAAGGTGAGCATGTGTTCATTAATACAAATAGTTCACACGAGGGCTAACCCACGATTGACAAGCACAGGTACTGGTCGGACGTTTCCAACTGGAGCTCTTCGAGCTCCGTCACTCCAGTCATGCAGGCGCCACCACACGAAATCTCCACCGAGAGACAACCAGACCTCCCTGAGTCGATCGAGTCACCCAGGATAGATCAACTGGCCTCCTGAGTCGATCGATTCACTTAGGATAAGCACCTGAGATACAGGTAGGAAGCAAAGGGGCGCCCCATGCGGGCCATGCTGACTCCGTCTTGAATGACGAACATGGGTCCTGGTCGGACATTTCTGACTGAAGCTCTCCGAACCCCGTCTCTCAGGTCATCAAGGTAAGCATATGTTCATTAAATACAAAACTGTTCACACGAGGACTAACCCATGATTGACAAGCGTAGGTCCTAGATGGACGTTTCTGACTGGAGCCCGACGAACCCCGTCTCTCCAGTCTTCAAGGTAAAACACTATCAAAGCCCCTCTATTTCAATTTAAAAACATTCATACATCCATACGTGCATTTCATTCCATACGCCTGAATCCCCCGGATAGTTAGGGCATGAACCGCCTGGGGGCTCGAGAACTAAGCATCGCACATGCAGCAAAATGCATCAGAACGCTTCGTGTTGCACCACGAAGCGACGGCTTGCCTCATTCGATATGAGCAACCGAACAGAGTTAGGGGAGAAAACCGTAGATGAGCACCGTGCGGCCTTTGCTCGGTCTAGCAAACCAGGTCATCTCAACCTTCTTGTTCGATCCTGAACCTCTCACCAAGCCCACAGAATCTCCATCGAGGGGAGGCTGTCAGGCCACCTGGGTCGGTCTATGGAACGACCTAGGCATCTATCGGGCTGCAGGTAAAGGAGTAGTGGAATGCCACAAGAGGGCTATGCCGACCCCATCACGAACGACGGACCTGGATTCCACTCGATCACACCCGTTAGCGAGCTCACCAAGCTAGTCTTCGAGCCTAAGCGATCAGGACAGGCAACGAAACTCAGCCCCTCCAGTTGTGAGGAACCAGATGGGGTAGCGCAAAATGACTCACAACCCCCACGAAGGCCCGACAAGGCTCGGGGGTTTAAATGCCATGGGACCATGACTCGAAACTCGCATTGACGGGATAGGCGACATCCGGCTATGGCTTGGGACCGTGACTCCTTAACTCGCATCGACGGGATAGGCGACATCCAGCTACAACTCTTGGGTCTGCGACTCCTAAACTCGCGTCGACATGATCGGCGACATCCGGCTACGGCTCCTGGGACCGTGACTCCTAAACTCACGTAACGGCTTCCTGAATTAACCAAAACTAACTCTCTCAGTCCACGGTGAGCACTGACGCCTAGGACTACTCGCGACTCCACCTTACCCGATCCCACGGCGCGCACCGACGCCAAAGATCAAACTCTGTTGCATCCAAAACTAAGCTATCTCCATCCACGGCGCGCACTGGCGCCAGGGTTTGTTTCAAAAACTAAAGACTTCCTCACTCGATCCCTGGCACGCACCGACGCTGGGATCAATAAGTTCTATCTCAATCCAATCCCCGCGCTTAAAAACACCTCGGCTGCACAACAACGCCATGGTTAAAACAAAAATTACGTCTTAAAACTCAAAACACACACGCACCCACAGACACCACACAAAGAACCCCCTAGCCGGTTCCACCCGAAACCACCCAGGGGCTCGGGGGCTATACCCGCGGGTGTGCTCGCGCGCACCCGCCAGCAAAACGAAAAAAATCCCCCGGACGATTCGGCTTGAATCGCCCGGGGGCTTGGGGGCTCGAGGGCTCCTGTCGGGTTCATAAACCCGGGGTCACTCGGGGACCGGCTTCCACGCCAAGGCTCGGCTTAGAAGGACGGCCTTTTCTTCTTCTGGACCGGCCTAAGAGTCTGAACTCAACAGACCGGAGCACTCGCTTTAGGCCCTGGCCGCCTTCGGCCCATATTTCCGACCGGAGCACCTTAGGCTCGTGCCAACTCTGAATGGCCTCTCCAATCTGAGCGCTAGCTTCAGGCCCCGGCCGCCTTCACACGACCTCTGCTCGGAAAGCTTGACCTGAGGACCGCCTCCGACCTTGACCCTGTGTCTCCGACCGGGGTTCATAGAAAACCCTGCTCATCGCTATTCTCCGACTGGCGCGCCAATCCGACTAGGGACCATCCGACCGGGGACGCCCGCTCAGAAAGAACCAGAAGGCGTGCGAAGAAAGGCAAGGCATGGCTCACAAGTCAACACCACTGTACCAGGGACCATACCCTGCGCAAAACAGTGCTCTGCAGCCACCCTGACACAAAGTATTGTAGGGGCCGCTAGAAACTCCCATATGGTAAGCCCCCCCCCCCCCCCCCCCCCCGCGCGTGTCCCTGGACATCGATCGCAGTATGGGCTCCATGATTTGCCATACTAGGTGAACATAGCATGGCTCCTCACATGCCACTAGGCATCCAGAAGTATTTGCAGGTACCGACGTCCATCCTTCCTGAAGAAGATAGCTCAACCCCCCGTGCGCATCTGACATCCTACAGCGACATCAACAGTATTGGGGGGTGTCAACCATTATCCAGTTTTCATCACCGTAGGCAACAAGACTTAGAAACACTGTTCGCCTAAACGGCCGTTTAGCCCGTTTACACACCGTTTAAACGCTACACGGTGGTACACCGTTTCCGTTTAATCGGTTGTTTTGACCGTTTAAACGGCTGTTTTCCCCGTTTAAACACCCGTTTTGCCCGAATAATAGGCTAAACGGTAGGTGACCGACTGTTTACCGTTTAGCGTTTAGGATAACACTGCTTAGAAACATCCGTACTCTCTCCCCCTCACCTATAAAGCCATCCCCTTCATCTAAAAAAGGGGATGCGCTCCCTCCAACAAGGGAGATCGACTTCTTCAAGCTTAGACTTACTAGATAGACATCAACACTCCCAACCGTAGGACCACCAAGTTCCGACCGCAACCCTTCCGGTCGGAGCCGATCGAACCTCTTGTATCCCCCCTTCTTCCTCCTTCTCGTTTGTACCCCCACTACAGACTTCGAGCACCTGGGCTCGGGAATAAAGTCACCGACCGACCTCCACTGGACGTAGGGCACGTTATCTGAACCAGTATAAATCTCGTGTCATTGAGTGTTAGGCCACCTTCGATCATAACGTACAGCAAAACTACAAATATTTACTAGTTGGTCACTTTCTGCACCGACAGAAGCTATTTGATGAGATGCATATCAAGGATGTGCATATGTGGATGACAGTAGTCTGTGCCTGTGCTGAAGATGGCCAACTGGCTACCGCTCGTCAGCTCTTTGATCAGATGCCAGAGAGGAATGCATTTTCATGGAATGCCCTCATCGAGGGATATGTTTGCCATGGGCAGCCAATGGATGCACTGAATATGTTTCAACACTTGATGAAGGAAGGTTTGCAGCCAGATCAAATCACCTTGGGTTGTTGCCTGAGTGCTTGTGCAGCTATGCGTTCACTGAAACTTGGGCAGCAGATCCATGGAATGTTGCTAAGATGTGGTTTTGGTCGAAGTGCAATGATCATTAGCTCAATCATTGACATGTATTCAAAATGCAGCTTTTTGTCTGGTGCCATAGAGGTGTTCAGCCTAACAGGTAGGGAAAGGAAGAATGCAGTGTTATGGAATGTCATGTTGTCTGCTCTGTGTCATCATGGTCATGAACAGGATGCGATTGGATTGTTTGTTCAGATGATTCATGAAAGACAGAAGCCTGATGCTAATACATTCTTTCTGGTTTTGACGGCTTGCTGCCACTGCGGCCTAGTTGAAGAAGGGATGATTTTTTTTTATTTGATGAGTGAGAGATACAGGATTGTTCCAGGACAAGAGCACTATTTTTGTATGGTTGATTTGGTTAGCCATGCATCATCCAATGATAAAGTAATTGAATGGATAAAAAGCTCACCATTTAGTTTTAACGAACGAGTTTGGGAAGTTCTTGTTAGGAATTGCACCATACATGGGAACATTGAATTGATGAACAAGGTAGAGGAGCAACTGGCTAGATTGGACCATCCAGAATGAATGGATGGTTGTTCTTAGTTTGACTTGTGAGGTTGAAGGATGGTCATGCTTGTTCGATGCACAGGAGCCATTCATTTCAATAAGCAGAGATAAGACAACAACAACTGCATCCCTGCAGAGTTCATGACTGTATTGATCCAAAAGAAACCTCAATGAGGGGGTCAAGTGGACAATGTTTTCTGATCGGCTTATCGTTCCTAATCGGTCTGGTACCAAATCGATGATCAGGACGATTAATCGACCTCTGATCGGTCTAATCGTCCAGCATATAGCAGGACTATATAACTATATATATCATATATGTATGGTATATATATAATATACCATATACTATATATTTATATAGTAGACAGTGCTGAAACATCTGGAGCAGCTGAGGATGCTGAACCAGCACCACCTGATGCAACTGATGAGCTTGCACCAGCACCTCCTTCAGGATTAGGCCCAGGCATGATGACTTCCACTGCAAGCTACCGCTTTCGATTTTCATCTACGCAAGTTCAGCAAAGAGCCAAAGAAACAAAGCATCAAGATTTAAGCAGAGTGCAGAGGAAAAGAGATGACAGAAATGACAGAACAAAACCGATTTAATGACTCACCTTCAGAGGAGGAGCTCATCTTCGTGCTCCCTGGACCTGCAGCCTACAGGTGGATAAGAGAATAGGCGACCCTGCAACAAAAGGGAGGAGGAAGCAGCAAGCAGCATGGAAGATCCACGGATGGGCTGCTTGGATTGGAACTGGAAGGGAGGGAGGAGGGAGTGAGATGCACGCAGCATGGAAGAGATGGAGCTCAGCTGCACACACAGCGGGAGTGAGGAGTACTGAGGAGAGAAAGAGTAGGGGTGAGGTATGTAAGAGTAACCCTAATGGGCCTGGCCCAAATAAATATAGCCCAGTAAACTGAAGTAGCCTATCTGTCTATTTAGTGCTGATCGGCAAAGAGACATAATCGGACGATTAATCGTGAGTAATCGACGATTAATCGGACGATCAGGTTTCTGATCGCTCTGATCGAATCGGAGGGCCTAATCAAGTGCTAAGTACCGATAAGAATGATTAATCGCGATTAATCGGACGATCAGAAAACATTGCAAGTGGACATCGGAATTATGATGTGTTCGACACAATTGAAGAAATAGATCATTGTAAGGACTATTCAAGGAATATTCTCAAATGAATGATGTCCTGCTGTTTGTCTTCCCAATTGATGGGGAATAAAAGGTAGAATTGCAACTTTTCTCAAGCGAACAATGTGCTGTCACATCACATGCTAACATACAGAAGGAACAGGGAATTTTGCATCATCTCCCAACAAATCTTCTTAAGAACGATGCAGGCTTTTCAATTTTTTTGTGCAATAATTTATATACATGTTATAGCTGTATGTATTCCAAGAATTCATTCAGGAATGCTGTACAGATTCTCATTTTCTTTTCTCTCGTTACAGCAAGAGAATATAATTATGTTTTTGTGGTACATGAAACAAATAATCACTTTGATTGCAAATTATGATATACTTCTGGACCATTTGCATAAATCTTTTGTACTGAATAAGGGAACAAGATGTGACAAGCCACTGGTCCTCCAAAAAAAAGGAGAAAAGCTACTCTTTAATCCTCAAGGAGATCGTTCTGTTCTTCGACAGATTGCATGTCAGCTGGCTCAGGAATCTGGATAAAAGTATTTACATTGTTGATCTCCGAATTTTTTTCTGCCACATCCTGACGAGCATAGAAAAGGAAACCTCAAATTAAGAGCAATAGCAATTATATTCTATATACCCTTCTTAGATGTAAAGACGTACTGAAGGACCGGAAACGACAACCAGAGGGGGGTGAATGGGAGCCTTAAATTTTTTTTGAAATCTTCGACCACTGTCCCAACATCAATCCCCAAAAAGCATACACGAAAGACTTGATGACCACGACCCTAGAGAAGGGTGGATGCTCCCTCAGAACACAGCGGGTCACCACAGAGCAAACGGAACACAGATCGAAGCCCAAACGAGCAAACTCCCAAAAGAAAAACAGCACTGCTCTTGCAAATATCGGACACATCCGGTATTATATCGGACACGTCCGGTATTTTCGGACACGTCCGGTATGATCTCGGACACGTCCGGTATTTTCAGCAGCAAGCTGACCAAAAGAGAAAAATCCAAAACCCCGTCAAATGGTGTCCAAAAATCATGAAATTTTAACCATAGCTCTTTAGACACCAAGGGAAGGTCTCCACCAAATTTCAGCTCAAAACTCCAAAGTGAGAAATATCGGACACGTCCTAAATCATATCGGACGCGTCCGGTATGAGCGAGCAGTTTCTCGGGAAAAAATCAAATCAAGCCATAACTTGATCAAATCAACTCCAAATGACTTGAAACTTTGCACAAGGGTTCACAAGCGAGTAGAAAGGCAACCTCTAAAGGATCATGGCCCGAAACAAACTCTAACTCCGTGAATCGAAGGAATTGAAGAATCCCCCAAAAAATAGGTCAAGAACTTAAATTGCTCGGATCTGCGATCTCGTGAGGAATTAGTGGATTTCCTTCGGTGGAAAGCTTCTACTCATGTCATTGATCGATCCAAGGCAACAAGAACGAACCAAAATCATCCCAAAACGAAGAAAGAAGAAGGAAGAAGAAACGAGAGGGGAAACAAGAAGGGACAAAAGGAGCTCGTGAAGAACACCAAAATCACATCAAGAACACAACTAAATCATGAATCCCGGAGGACATACGGTGGTTACGGCCACCGATTCCTTGAAAACCAAGTCACAATTTGAGTTGTGGACCTCTCTCATACATGGAAGCAAACTAGAGGAAGAAACCCTAAAGGAGAAATGAAAACTAGAGGAGGTGAGGGAGACGGGGGCTCCCTCATCCTATTTAACAGGACTATTACACATTCCCAGTTTTGCCCCTGGATACAAATGAGTTGAACCGCTAAGCCCAAGGGCGTTGTTGTCCAACCCAGTGTAATCTTGATCTGACGGCCACCGCGCCTTCTCATCGGTAGCTTCGCCTCGACGCGAACTCCCCGATGCCGCCACGTGCGTTCGTCCCTCCTCAGAACCTCCGCCCGGGTTTTGAGGCCCAAACCCATAAACCGTCCATCCAATGGTTTTGAGGTCCAAACCATCAAACCGTCCGCGAGTAGCGTACTCCATACGCGTCCCCCGCCATCCGACGCGTGTCACCGCCATCCTCGACGCTAACCCACGATTGACAAGCACAGGTACTGGTCGGACGTTTCCAACTGGAGCTCTTCGAGCTCCGTCACTCCAGTCATGCAGGCGCCACCACACGAAATCTCCACCGAGAGACAACCAGACCTCCCTGAGTCGATCGAGTCACCCAGGATAGATCAACTGGCCTCCTGAGTCGATCGATTCACTTAGGATAAGCACCTGAGATACAGGTAGGAAGCAAAGGGGCGCCCCATGCGGGCCATGCTGACTCCGTCTTGAATGACGAACATGGGTCCTGGTCGGACATTTCTGACTGAAGCTCTCCGAACCCCGTCTCTCAGGTCATCAAGGTAAGCATATGTTCATTAAATACAAAACTGTTCACACGAGGACTAACCCATGATTGACAAGCGTAGGTCCTAGATGGACGTTTCTGACTGGAGCCCGACGAACCCCGTCTCTCCAGTCTTCAAGGTAAAACACTATCAAAGCCCCTCTATTTCAATTTAAAAACATTCATACATCCATACGTGCATTTCATTCCATACGCCTGAATCCCCCGGATAGTTAGGGCATGAACCGCCTGGGGGCTCGAGAACTAAGCATCGCACATGCAGCAAAATGCATCAGAACGCTTCGTGTTGCACCACGAAGCGACGGCTTGCCTCATTCGATATGAGCAACCGAACAGAGTTAGGGGAGAAAACCGTAGATGAGCACCGTGCGGCCTTTGCTCGGTCTAGCAAACCAGGTCATCTCAACCTTCTTGTTCGATCCTGAACCTCTCACCAAGCCCACAGAATCTCCATCGAGGGGAGGCTGTCAGGCCACCTGGGTCGGTCTATGGAACGACCTAGGCATCTATCGGGCTGCAGGTAAAGGAGTAGTGGAATGCCACAAGAGGGCTATGCCGACCCCATCACGAACGACGGACCTGGATTCCACTCGATCACACCCGTTAGCGAGCTCACCAAGCTAGTCTTCGAGCCTAAGCGATCAGGACAGGCAACGAAACTCAGCCCCTCCAGTTGTGAGGAACCAGATGGGGTAGCGCAAAATGACTCACAACCCCCACGAAGGCCCGACAAGGCTCGGGGGTTTAAATGCCATGGGACCATGACTCGAAACTCGCATTGACGGGATAGGCGACATCCGGCTATGGCTTGGGACCGTGACTCCTTAACTCGCATCGACGGGATAGGCGACATCCAGCTACAACTCTTGGGTCTGCGACTCCTAAACTCGCGTCGACATGATCGGCGACATCCGGCTACGGCTCCTGGGACCGTGACTCCTAAACTCACGTAACGGCTTCCTGAATTAACCAAAACTAACTCTCTCAGTCCACGGTGAGCACTGACGCCTAGGACTACTCGCGACTCCACCTTACCCGATCCCACGGCGCGCACCGACGCCAAAGATCAAACTCTGTTGCATCCAAAACTAAGCTATCTCCATCCACGGCGCGCACTGGCGCCAGGGTTTGTTTCAAAAACTAAAGACTTCCTCACTCGATCCCTGGCACGCACCGACGCTGGGATCAATAAGTTCTATCTCAATCCAATCCCCGCGCTTAAAAACACCTCGGCTGCACAACAACGCCATGGTTAAAACAAAAATTACGTCTTAAAACTCAAAACACACACGCACCCACAGACACCACACAAAGAACCCCCTAGCCGGTTCCACCCGAAACCACCCAGGGGCTCGGGGGCTATACCCGCGGGTGTGCTCGCGCGCACCCGCCAGCAAAACGAAAAAAATCCCCCGGACGATTCGGCTTGAATCGCCCGGGGGCTTGGGGGCTCGAGGGCTCCTGTCGGGTTCATAAACCCGGGGTCACTCGGGGACCGGCTTCCACGCCAAGGCTCGGCTTAGAAGGACGGCCTTTTCTTCTTCTGGACCGGCCTAAGAGTCTGAACTCAACAGACCGGAGCACTCGCTTTAGGCCCTGGCCGCCTTCGGCCCATATTTCCGACCGGAGCACCTTAGGCTCGTGCCAACTCTGAATGGCCTCTCCAATCTGAGCGCTAGCTTCAGGCCCCGGCCGCCTTCACACGACCTCTGCTCGGAAAGCTTGACCTGAGGACCGCCTCCGACCTTGACCCTGTGTCTCCGACCGGGGTTCATAGAAAACCCTGCTCATCGCTATTCTCCGACTGGCGCGCCAATCCGACTAGGGACCATCCGACCGGGGACGCCCGCTCAGAAAGAACCAGAAGGCGTGCGAAGAAAGGCAAGGCATGGCTCACAAGTCAACACCACTGTACCAGGGACCATACCCTGCGCAAAACAGTGCTCTGCAGCCACCCTGACACAAAGTATTGTAGGGGCCGCTAGAAACTCCCATATGGTAAGCCCCCCCCCCCCCCCCCCCCCCCGCGCGTGTCCCTGGACATCGATCGCAGTATGGGCTCCATGATTTGCCATACTAGGTGAACATAGCATGGCTCCTCACATGCCACTAGGCATCCAGAAGTATTTGCAGGTACCGACGTCCATCCTTCCTGAAGAAGATAGCTCAACCCCCCGTGCGCATCTGACATCCTACAGCGACATCAACAGTATTGGGGGGTGTCAACCATTATCCAGTTTTCATCACCGTAGGCAACAAGACTTAGAAACACTGTTCGCCTAAACGGCCGTTTAGCCCGTTTACACACCGTTTAAACGCTACACGGTGGTACACCGTTTCCGTTTAATCGGTTGTTTTGACCGTTTAAACGGCTGTTTTCCCCGTTTAAACACCCGTTTTGCCCGAATAATAGGCTAAACGGTAGGTGACCGACTGTTTACCGTTTAGCGTTTAGGATAACACTGCTTAGAAACATCCGTACTCTCTCCCCCTCACCTATAAAGCCATCCCCTTCATCTAAAAAAGGGGATGCGCTCCCTCCAACAAGGGAGATCGACTTCTTCAAGCTTAGACTTACTAGATAGACATCAACACTCCCAACCGTAGGACCACCAAGTTCCGACCGCAACCCTTCCGGTCGGAGCCGATCGAACCTCTTGTATCCCCCCTTCTTCCTCCTTCTCGTTTGTACCCCCACTACAGACTTCGAGCACCTGGGCTCGGGAATAAAGTCACCGACCGACCTCCACTGGACGTAGGGCACGTTATCTGAACCAGTATAAATCTCGTGTCATTGAGTGTTAGGCCACCTTCGATCATAACGTACAGCAAAACTACAAATATTTACTAGTTGGTCACTTTCTGCACCGACAGAAGCTATTTGATGAGATGCATATCAAGGATGTGCATATGTGGATGACAGTAGTCTGTGCCTGTGCTGAAGATGGCCAACTGGCTACCGCTCGTCAGCTCTTTGATCAGATGCCAGAGAGGAATGCATTTTCATGGAATGCCCTCATCGAGGGATATGTTTGCCATGGGCAGCCAATGGATGCACTGAATATGTTTCAACACTTGATGAAGGAAGGTTTGCAGCCAGATCAAATCACCTTGGGTTGTTGCCTGAGTGCTTGTGCAGCTATGCGTTCACTGAAACTTGGGCAGCAGATCCATGGAATGTTGCTAAGATGTGGTTTTGGTCGAAGTGCAATGATCATTAGCTCAATCATTGACATGTATTCAAAATGCAGCTTTTTGTCTGGTGCCATAGAGGTGTTCAGCCTAACAGGTAGGGAAAGGAAGAATGCAGTGTTATGGAATGTCATGTTGTCTGCTCTGTGTCATCATGGTCATGAACAGGATGCGATTGGATTGTTTGTTCAGATGATTCATGAAAGACAGAAGCCTGATGCTAATACATTCTTTCTGGTTTTGACGGCTTGCTGCCACTGCGGCCTAGTTGAAGAAGGGATGATTTTTTTTTATTTGATGAGTGAGAGATACAGGATTGTTCCAGGACAAGAGCACTATTTTTGTATGGTTGATTTGGTTAGCCATGCATCATCCAATGATAAAGTAATTGAATGGATAAAAAGCTCACCATTTAGTTTTAACGAACGAGTTTGGGAAGTTCTTGTTAGGAATTGCACCATACATGGGAACATTGAATTGATGAACAAGGTAGAGGAGCAACTGGCTAGATTGGACCATCCAGAATGAATGGATGGTTGTTCTTAGTTTGACTTGTGAGGTTGAAGGATGGTCATGCTTGTTCGATGCACAGGAGCCATTCATTTCAATAAGCAGAGATAAGACAACAACAACTGCATCCCTGCAGAGTTCATGACTGTATTGATCCAAAAGAAACCTCAATGAGGGGGTCAAGTGGACAATGTTTTCTGATCGGCTTATCGTTCCTAATCGGTCTGGTACCAAAATCGATGATCAGGACGATTAATCGACCTCTGATCGGTCTAATCGTCCAGCATATAGCAGGACTATATAACTATATATATCATATATGTATGGTATATATATAATATACCATATACTATATATTTATATAGTAGACAGTGCTGAAACATCTGGAGCAGCTGAGGATGCTGAACCAGCACCACCTGATGCAACTGATGAGCTTGCACCAGCACCTCCTTCAGGATTAGGCCCAGGCATGATGACTTCCACTGCAAGCTACCGCTTTCGATTTTCATCTACGCAAGTTCAGCAAAGAGCCAAAGAAACAAAGCATCAAGATTTAAGCAGAGTGCAGAGGAAAAGAGATGACAGAAATGACAGAACAAAACCGATTTAATGACTCACCTTCAGAGGAGGAGCTCATCTTCGTGCTCCCTGGACCTGCAGCCTACAGGTGGATAAGAGAATAGGCGACCCTGCAACAAAAGGGAGGAGGAAGCAGCAAGCAGCATGGAAGATCCACGGATGGGCTGCTTGGATTGGAACTGGAAGGGAGGGAGGAGGGAGTGAGATGCACGCAGCATGGAAGAGATGGAGCTCAGCTGCACACACAGCGGGAGTGAGGAGTACTGAGGAGAGAAAGAGTAGGGGTGAGGTATGTAAGAGTAACCCTAATGGGCCTGGCCCAAATAAATATAGCCCAGTAAACTGAAGTAGCCTATCTGTCTATTTAGTGCTGATCGGCAAAGAGACATAATCGGACGATTAATCGTGAGTAATCGACGATTAATCGGACGATCAGGTTTCTGATCGCTCTGATCGAATCGGAGGGCCTAATCAAGTGCTAAGTACCGATAAGAATGATTAATCGCGATTAATCGGACGATCAGAAAACATTGCAAGTGGACATCGGAATTATGATGTGTTCGACACAATTGAAGAAATAGATCATTGTAAGGACTATTCAAGGAATATTCTCAAATGAATGATGTCCTGCTGTTTGTCTTCCCAATTGATGGGGAATAAAAGGTAGAATTGCAACTTTTCTCAAGCGAACAATGTGCTGTCACATCACATGCTAACATACAGAAGGAACAGGGAATTTTGCATCATCTCCCAACAAATCTTCTTAAGAACGATGCAGGCTTTTCAATTTTTTTGTGCAATAATTTATATACATGTTATAGCTGTATGTATTCCAAGAATTCATTCAGGAATGCTGTACAGATTCTCATTTTCTTTTCTCTCGTTACAGCAAGAGAATATAATTATGTTTTTGTGGTACATGAAACAAATAATCACTTTGATTGCAAATTATGATATACTTCTGGACCATTTGCATAAATCTTTTGTACTGAATAAGGGAACAAGATGTGACAAGCCACTGGTCCTCCAAAAAAAAGGAGAAAGCTACTCTTTAATCCTCAAGGAGATCGTTCTGTTCTTCGACAGATTGCATGTCAGCTGGCTCAGGAATCTGGATAAAAGTATTTACATTGTTGATCTCCGAATTTTTTTCTGCCACATCCTGACGAGCATAGAAAAGGAAACCTCAAATTAAGAGCAATAGCAATTATATTCTATATACCCTTCTTAGATGTAAAGACGTACTGAAGGACCGGAAACGACAACCAGAGGGGGGTGAATGGGAGCCTTAAATTTTTTTTGAAATCTTCGACCACTGTCCCAACATCAATCCCCAAAAAGCATACACGAAAGACTTGATGACCACGACCCTAGAGAAGGGTGGATGCTCCCTCAGAACACAGCGGGTCACCACAGAGCAAACGGAACACAGATCGAAGCCCAAACGAGCAAACTCCCAAAAGAAAAACAGCACTGCTCTTGCAAATATCGGACACATCCGGTATTATATCGGACACGTCCGGTATTTTCGGACACGTCCGGTATGATCTCGGACACGTCCGGTATTTTCAGCAGCAAGCTGACCAAAAGAGAAAAATCCAAAACCCCGTCAAATGGTGTCCAAAAATCATGAAATTTTAACCATAGCTCTTTAGACACCAAGGGAAGGTCTCCACCAAATTTCAGCTCAAAACTCCAAAGTGAGAAATATCGGACACGTCCTAAATCATATCGGACGCGTCCGGTATGAGCGAGCAGTTTCTCGGGAAAAAATCAAATCAAGCCATAACTTGATCAAATCAACTCCAAATGACTTGAAACTTTGCACAAGGGTTCACAAGCGAGTAGAAAGGCAACCTCTAAAGGATCATGGCCCGAAACAAACTCTAACTCCGTGAATCGAAGGAATTGAAGAATCCCCCAAAAAATAGGTCAAGAACTTAAATTGCTCGGATCTGCGATCTCGTGAGGAATTAGTGGATTTCCTTCGGTGGAAAGCTTCTACTCATGTCATTGATCGATCCAAGGCAACAAGAACGAACCAAAATCATCCCAAAACGAAGAAACGAGAGGGGAAACAAGAAGGGACAAAAGGAGCTCGTGAAGAACACCAAAATCACATCAAGAACACAACTAAATCATGAATCCCGGAGGACATACGGTGGTTACGGCCACCGATTCCTTGAAAACCAAGTCACAATTTGAGTTGTGGACCTCTCTCATACATGGAAGCAAACTAGAGGAAGAAACCCTAAAGGAGAAAATGAAAACTAGAGGAGGTGAGGGAGACGGGGGCTCCCTCATCCTATTTAACAGGACTATTACACATTCCCAGTTTTGCCCCTGGATACAAATGAGTTGAACCGCTAAGCCCAAGGGCGTTGTTGTCCAACCCAGTGTAATCTTGATCTGACGGCCACCGCGCCTTCTCATCGGTAGCTTCGCCTCGACGCGAACTCCCCGATGCCGCCACGTGCCGTTCGTCCCTCCTCAGAACCTCCGCCCGGGTTTTGAGGCCCAAACCCATAAACCGTCCATCCAATGGTTTTGAGGTCCAAACCATCAAACCGTCCGCGAGTAGCGTACTCCATACGCGTCCCCCGCCATCCGACGCGTGTCACCGCCATCCTCGACCGGCCGGCCCGCCAAGTCCTCCTGAGCCTCGCTCGACTCACGCGTCCACCGTCTTGACCCAGTCAACACCGTCACTCCATGTCTTCTTGCACTTGTCGATGTCCCAAGTGTCAGCCACCGTGGCTAGTCACCCGGCCTTTGGGTCCCTTGGTCCAAGCCTCACGTCCGTCCTTCACCGCTCCCGGTCTGTCGGCACGGCACGTCCTCCTTGACCTTCACCTCGCCGTCGACCACCGCATCCGAGCTCCACATCTGCACAACACAAGCCAAAAGACATGTCGTACACATAGCTTTCGCCATGGTAGGGTTAGTCACCACTCAATCTACTTCGTGGATCACATTGACAATCACTCATCACAAAACAAACACACAAGGGTACTTGTCAACCTTGTGTTCGCAATCTCCCCCTTGATGAGTGCATTGTCAACACCAATACACGAACAGCTTGAGCAAAAGAAAAAGAAGAAGAATAGAAAAGAAAGAACTCACCCAAATGACCAAAAGCCAAAGAAAAGCCAAGAACTGGGTCATTTGAAAATGAGCAAAACTTGGTCCCCAAAGACATGGGCAACGGCTCGACGCAACCAAGTAAAACAAAGCTAGCCCTCAAGAAGAGGCAACGGGCTCAACACCACTAGCAAAGCTCAAAAAACCAAAAAACTGCTAGACCCTCCAGAAGAGGCAAAGGCTCAACACATCTAGCAAAACACCTCAAATGCAACTCCCCCTGAACAAGTGCAATCTCTCTCAAATGAATGCATATCTCTCAACTTTAGGTGAAATTGGAAGTTTCTTCCCCTTTTCTGAATATTTCTCCCCTTGTGTCATTGTGAGTGTGGAAAACTTCTCCCCCTTGTTGACACATGCACTTATCAAGCTAGAGCCCAAAGATTGCATCTCCCCCTCAAATCATGCTATGAATGCAGAAATGCATGAATGCAGAAGCTTCAAGATTATAGTAAGTAGATTGAAAAAAGGCTCTAGTTGATGCTGTCATGTATATGTAGCAACACATACAAGTGCTAGCAAATGCTCAAAGTGACCAAATGAGACGAAATATGGCATTTAAGCAATTTTGATCAAGTTTGAGCAATTTTAAAAGAGGGTTCACCACCAAAGGAGCACATAGCAAAAGTAGACAGGAGATCGACCTTGTGCTACACATGTATGCAAAGTGAACTACCTCAAACAAAGTTCACACATCATGTCATGAGACAAACTTGTGGTTTGATCAAATTTTAGACACCAATTGAAATTTATCGGAGTTATACAGCTTATTACCAAAGTTTGTCAGACAAGTGTGTGCGGGAGGTTATCTGTGCCATCAAAACTTGACTTAGCGACCATGTCAAGCCTATGCCAAAGGCAATCAAAAACTTAAGACAATGATCTCGGTATCCATTACAGAGCTCAAGTTCACCAATAAGTGCAATTTAGAGCTGTCTCGATACTCTGACATAGGATAGTACAGACCCATCCCGATCTTTTCAAATCACTGAGTTTGATTTTCAAGTTTTAGCACAAATTCAAGTTTCTCAAGCAAGTGTGTAACTCAAAGTATGAGCCGTAGCAACTAAGCATATACATGAAGCAAGAAAAAGATCTCGACACATTCTACACATGCTAGTGCCACAAGTAGTGGTGAACACATTTCATGTTACAACAAGTTTTAATCAAGTTCATAGTTTGGAAAACAACCTTAGCTCATAACATGCATCAATTGATCAAAAGGAGCCTAAGCCAAAAGCACATCATGTATATCCATAACATCCCCAACAAGAGCATAGTGTCAATCTAGCTACTATAAGGATGAAGCTCAGGATGCAATATGATACATGATGATATGATATGCAAGAAAGATATAAAAACAAAAACAAAGGCTAAACTACAAAGAAAAGCAAAACTAGAATACAACAACCAAAGTTTCCCTCCTCTAAAAAGGGAAACAAACTCCAAGCTCCCCTCGCAAGCGAGCAAACTGGGCTTGGTCAAGTGGTTTGGTGAAGATATATGCGAGCTAGTTTTGGGTATCAATGTGGTGCAGATCGATATCACCTTTCTCATAGTGGTCACGCAAGAAGTGAAAGCGAACTTCTATGTGCTTTGTCTTTGAGTGAAGGACTAGGTTTTTGGCTACACTTATGGCACTGATGCTGTCACAAAACAAAGGCACTCGCCTAAACTCTAACCCAAAGTCTCTCAGAGTAGCTATCATCCAAAGCAACTGGGAACAACAAGCAGCAGCAGCAACATACTCAGCTTCTGTGGTGGATTGGGCGACGCTAGACTGCTTGCGAGAAGACCAAGACACAAGAGAAGATCCAAGAAACTGACAAGTCCCCGAAGTGGACTTCCTCTCAACACGACAACCAGCATAATCCGCATCAGAATACCCGCAAAGAGAAAGAGAGGAGGAGGCTGAAAACCAAAGACCAAACTCGGGTGTGAAACGAAGGTACCTAAGGATCCACTTGATGGCTTGACGATGAGACGTGCACGGAGAAGATTGAAAGCGCGCGCACAAGCAGACTGCGAACTGGATGTCCGGTCTCATCACCGTTAGGTACAGCAGGGACCCGATCATGCTTCGGTATTCCTTCTGGTCCACGGCTTCTCCCTCCTTGTCCTCATCCAGGGCCGTCATGGTTGACATGGGCGTCGAAAGAGGCTTGGCCTCACCCATATCAAATTTCTTGAGCACGTCCTTGGTGTACTTGCCTTGGTGCACGAACGTCCCCTCATGAGTTTGCTTGATTTGCAGCCCGAGGCAGCAAGTCAATTCACCCATCATGCTCATCTCAAATTCCCTGCTCATAGTATCTAAAAACTTGGCAACAAGAGCATGAGAAGAGCCACCAAAGATTATATCATCCACGTATATCTAAACCAAAAGGATGTCTGTGCCTTGCTTGAGGAGGAACAAAGTCTTATCTACGGAACCCATCCTAAAACCCTTATTAAGCAAGAAAGCTTTTAAACGCTCATACCAGGCTCTCGGGGCTTGTTTCAAACCATACAAGGCTTTGTGGAGTTTAAAAACATGGTTGGGGTACTTTGGATTTTCAAAGCCAGGGGGTTGCCTCACATAAACCTCTTCCTCTATGTGCCCATTCAAGAAGGCACTCTTTACATCCATCTGATACAGCTTGAACCCTTTTGAAGCTACAAAAGCTAAAAGAATCCTAATGGCTTCTAGATGGGCAACAGGAGCAAAGGTTTCTTCATAGTCTATTCCCTCTTTTTGGTAAAAACCCTGAGCCACTAATTTTGCCTTGTTTCTCACCACCACCCCATCCTCACTCTGCTTGTTCTTGTAAACCCACTTTGTACCTATGGGGTGGCACTCTGGTGGAGGTGGAACTAAAACCCACACTTGGTTTTGCTCAAAGTTCTCTAACTCCTCGTGCATAGCATTAACCCAATCGGCATTAGATAGTGTGTGTCCAATATCTCGAGGCTCAAAAGAAGCTACGAAAGTAGAATGAGCGAAATGGGAAATATGATAAGACTTGGAACGCGTTACCCTTTCGTTGATGTCGCCGATCATGGTCTGAGGAGGATGGCGTCGCTGGATATGTCGAGGTGCACCCAAAGACGAAGTCACCTCCCCCTCATCCACAGCTAGGGCCTCCTCAGTCGATTGAGGAAGCGGCTCGCACGGACCCCATGAAGTAGAGGTGGAGGGCTCAGGGCTATGAGCCAAAGTGGTCGAAGCTGGCTCGATCGGGGTAGCTAGTTGAGATGGCTTGGGATCATCTCAATCGATGTCATCGTCATCCGCAATGAAAATGCTGTCACCCATCTCTTCATCACCTGCACGTTCAAAGACAGAAATAGAAGAGGGCATGGTTTCGTCAAAGGTGACTTCACAAGTCTCCACGACACGGTTAGTCTCAAGATTAAGCACACGGCACGCATGTGAATGAGAAGCATAACTGAGGAATATACCGTCCGAAGATCTAGATTCAAACTTGTCAAGATTACCTTGCTTAAGAATGAAGCACCTGCAACCGAAGACTCGAAAATGACTCACCTTGGGTGGACGCCCAAACCGCAACTCGTAGGATGTCTTCTTTAAGAAAGCACGAAGAAAAATGCGGTTTGAAACATGGCAGGCGGTGTTGATGGCTTCGGCCCAGTAACGCCTAGGAGTCCTATGCTCATCGAGCATCGTCCTGACCATTTCAACCAAAGTCCGATTTTTGCGCTCAACAACACCATTCTGCTGAGGGACATAGGGCAAAGAAAACTGATGTTCAAGACCCAAGAAAGCACAAAAGGTGTCAAACTAAGAGTTTTTGAACTCAGTGCCATTGTCACTGTGGATAGCTCGTATGGCATTCTTTGGTAACTCAGTTTGCAACCTCAAGATCAAGTCACGAGCATGAGAAAACGCTTTGTCCTTGCCCTCCATGAAAAACACCCAAGAATAACGAGAAAAATCATCCACGATCACAAGAACGTACCACTTCCCTCCCTCTGACCGAACCCGAGCCGAACCAACTGTGTCCATATGGAGTAGCTCACCGAGTCTCATGGTCATGACCTGAGTCACTGGAGGATGGGAAGCAGCCACCATCTTTCCATGGCGACATGGATGGCATACCAGATCCTTCTCAAACTTAAGTTTGGGCAATCCTCGGATCATGTCAAGAGAACTCAACCTCACTAGGAGATCGAAGCTCAAGTGACCAAGTCTCCTATGCCACTTCCACAGATCAGAAGAAGATCCGGCAACCAAACAGCGAGAAGAACCGAAAGACTGAGAGAAATCAGCTTTGAAAACTCGACCAAAAGGAACGATCTGACAAACTAGATGTCCCTGAGAATCAAGCACACGAGAAAGTACAGTCTTAAAGCACACCTCAAATCCATCTTGAAGGAGTTGCGAAACAGAGAGCAAATTGAAATGCAGGCTTGAAACCAAAGCAATGTCCTTCAAGATAAAAGACTCATTGACCCGAATGGTCCCACGAGACAGCACCTTACCTTTGCTATTGTCCCCAAATGTGATGTACTCCTTGTATTGCATGGGGTCAAGGCTGGAGAACCATTTGGAACTTCCGGTCATGTGGCGCGAACAGCCAGAATCAACAAGCCACGTGTTCTCCAGGCCTCCGCTCTGCATCAATAGAAAGACAGGGGGTGAGCAAATGGCACAACACTGGGGTTAGTGAAATGAGGAGAATACCAGTGTTGAGTCATTTGCCCTGGAAAAGTGTTAGGAAAAACACCATACATGCCATGTCCCATTGGAGAGAAGCGATCACCACGTGGGGGAAAACGTGGTCCGCTAGGAGTGTAGGACTGAAAGCCACCGTCGCGAGGTCCAGAGTCATATAGATCATGACTTGGGCCACGCCGGGCACGACCACCACGTGGTCTCGCCACCTGAGGCCTAGCACCTTAAGGCATTGCACCTCTAGGCCTAACACTGTGCCTCTGAATAGGTGGTACATGTACACCATGGGGAGGACGGTACATGTTCCGATTGTTCAACTCGTACTCGTGCCGCTCATCTCTCTTCCTCCTAAAGCAAAACTCAGCCAAATGGCCATCTCTATGGCAATAGTCACAGTGGTACCTCACCTCTCTCTTGGATGGTGGTTGACTCACTCTTTTGTGGATGTGGTTCACTCTCTGAGGCTTTTTGGCTTTAGGAAGGGGTGCACTAGAGATGTTGGGTAGAGTATCGAGTGAGTTCCGAAAGTGGTTCGGTCATCTTTGATCATAGGCTTGGTAGACTCTGGTGGAGGGATCTTGATCAATTTGAGAGTGTTGGTGGGTTTCTCACTTGGGTTCAAACCACTATGTTCACCAACCTTGCCATAGACATGCTCACCCTTCCCACCTATAGCAAAGCCTACTCCCGATGAGTCAATTCCCCGCCTGAATTGGCTCACCATCATGCCCAACTGAGGCTCACTGCACGACACCCAGCTCAAGATGGACCAAAGTTGTGTGTTTTCTTCCTCGGTTCCCATCTTATCGTGCCTGCAGGACTCAAGCTCCAACACCAAAGCTTCACATTGAACACATGTAGTGGTGGTGCTATCTGAGTTGGCCTTCTCAAACTCAGCAAGTTTGGCAACCTTCTCTGCCAACTCAGATTGTAAGCCTGAGCAGGACTTGCATGCACCGAGCAACCCAGAACGAGACTTCAGCTCATCACATTCATCAAGCAAAACAGCATACTTGGATTGCAAGTCAGAGAGGTTAGACATGTGTATAGCGCACTCATCGCACTTCTCCTCCTCTGACACCACTACACCACTCTTGGCAAGCTCCAACTCCTTCAAAGCAACCTCTAGCTGGTCCTTAAACTCTTTTCTCTCATGGGCAGCACGCTTAAGCAACTTATCTTGACTCATCAATGTATCATTCATAGTATCAAGCTCAAGCATAAGTGAGTCAAGTGTGGGCGGTACCTCATTTTTGTCGTCGTCGACGTCGACGTCCTTTTTGAGCTTTGCTCCACCGTCAACCGCCATAGTGCAAAACCCACCACGGTTTGCACCGGCGACAAAGCAGAGACCGTTGAGCTTGTCCTCGCGCTTCTTCTCAGACTCATCGTCGGTCGAGGGAGAAGAAGAGTGATCATCGTCGGAGTCGTCATCGAGGTCGCTGAGGGAGGCGAGGAAGGCGCGTTCTTGAGCTTTGGCCTTCCTGCAGTACGCCTTCTTGATTGCCTCCTTGTCGAAGCCGCCCTTGGCCTTGTGCTTGCCGGAGGTGTAGTCGCGCTTATCCTTGCGCTTGCTGGAGTCATATTTGTTGGTGAAGGGCTTCTTCTTGGGGCAGTGGGCGACAAAGTGGTCCGGATCTCCACATCCATAGCATCCCTCCTTCGGTCCACCACTGCATCGACGGTTCAAACAGTTGTTGTAAAACCGAGAGAACCGACTGATGACGAGTGCCAACTCATCATCCCCAAGAGACTCCAGCTGGTCCTCTGTGACTGACATCAAGCACGACAAAGAGAAAGAAGCTTGTGAAGGGTTAGTCAATGAACTTGAACCACTACCTGAGACCAAAGCCATGGTTGGTGCAGAAGGATTCTTGAGCTTGGCTTGGGTTTGGTAGTCGATCTCTGTGGACTTGAGCTTGCTGAAAAGCTCGTCGATGGTGAGGGTGTGGTAGTTAGCCGACTCGATGATC
Source organism: Miscanthus floridulus (assembly GCF_019320115.1). Taxonomy (NCBI): domain Eukaryota; kingdom Viridiplantae; phylum Streptophyta; class Magnoliopsida; order Poales; family Poaceae; genus Miscanthus; species Miscanthus floridulus. Next base: position 122,598,229 of record NC_089580.1, on the reverse strand, counting down.
GCCGACACCTTCACGTCCCATACCTTTTGATCAAGGGCATAGAGAAGCTTGAGCGCCCTCTCATGATCACTATAAGGTAAGTTGGCCTTGTTCGCTTTCATTTTGTTGACGATAGTCTGAAAGCGAGAAAACATGGCATCGATGGACTCGCCATCAAGCTGAGAGAAGTTCTCGTACTCGCGCTTGTACGTCTCGTAGAGTCTAGTCTTGACCTGTGCGGTCCCCTCGTGATAGCTCTGAAGCCTCACCCAGATCTCTCGAGCTGTAGTACAATCGGAGACACGCTCGAACTCAGAAAGCGAAAGACTCGAGAAAAGCACACTGCGAGCTTTGCTATTTACGTTGTGCCGATCCTTGTGATCCTGGGTGGTACGGGCCACAACAGGAAGCACAACGTAAGTAGCATCCTCACAAATTTCTCAGACGAGCCAATCAATCCCCTGGAGATGCGCAGACATGCGGATCTTCCAATAAGGATAGTTGGACCCATCAAAGTGCGGTGGTTTGCCGGAACCACGCTCCATGTCGCCTTCGTGGATCACGAACCGATTAAGGTGGAATGATCCTTAACCGGCTCTGATACCAATTGAAGGACCGGAAACGGCGACCAGAGAGGGGGTGAATGGGAGCCTCAAATTTCTTTCGAAATCTTCAACCACTGTCCCAACATCAATCCCCAAAAAGCATACACGAAAGACTTGATGACCACAACCCTAGAGAAGGGTGGATGCTCCCTCAGAACACAGCGGGTCACCACAGAGTAAATGGAACACAGATCGAAGCCCAAATGAGCAAACTCCCAAAAGAAAAATAGCACTGCTCCTGCAAATATCGAACACGTCCGGTATTATATCAGACACGTCCGGTATTTTCGGACACGTCCGGTATGATCTCGGACACGTCCGGTATTTTCAGCAGCAAGCTGACCAAAAGAGAAAACTCCAAAACCCCGTCAAATGCTGTCCAAAAATCATAAAATTTTAACCATAGCTCTTTAGACACCAAGGGAAGGTCTCCACCAAATTTCAGCTCAAAACTCCAAAGTGAGAAATATCGGACACGTCCTAGATCATATCGGACGCGTCCGGTATGAGCGAGCAGTTTCTCGGGAAAAAATCAAATCAAGCCAAAACTTGATCAAATCAACTCCAAATGACTTGAAACTTTGCACAAGGGTTCACAAGCGAGTAGAAAGGCAACCTCTAAAGGATCATGGCCCGAAACAAACTCTAACTCCGTGAATCGAAGGAATTGAAGAATCCCCCAAAAATAGGTCAAGAACTTAAATTGCTCGGATCTGCGATCTCGTGAGGAATTAGTGGATTTCCTTCGGTGGAAAGCTTCTACTCATGTCATTGATCGATCCAAGGCAACAAGAACGAACCAAAATCATCCCAAAACAAAGAAACGAGAGGGGAAACAAGAAGGGACAAAAGGAGCTCGTGAAGAACACCAAAATCGCATCAAGAACACAACTAAATCATGAATCCCGGAGGACATACGGTGGTTACGGCCACCGATTCCTTGAAAACCAAGTCACAATTTGAGTTGTGGACCTCTCTCATACATGGAAGCAAACTAGAGGAAGAAACCCTAAAGGAGAAAATGAAAACTAGAGGAGGTGAGGGAGACGGGGGCTCCCTCATCCTATTTAACAGGGCTATTACACATTTCCAGTTTTGTCCCTGGATACAAATGAGTTGAACCGCTAAGCCCAAGGGCGTTGTTGTCCAACCCGGTGTAATCTTGATCCGACGGCCACCGCGCCTTCTCATCGGTAGCTTCGCCTCGACGCGAACTCCCCGATGCCGCCACGTGCCGTCCGTCCCTCCTTGGAACCTCCGCCCGGGTTTTGAGGCCCAAACCCGTAAACCGTCCATCCGATGGTTTTGAGGTCCAAACCATCAAACCGTCCGCGGGTAGCGTACTCCATACGCGTCCCCCGCCATCCGACGCGTGTCACCGCCGTCCTCGACCGGCCGGCCCGCTAAGTCCTCCTGAGCCTCGCTCGACTCACGCGTCCGCCGTCTTGACCCGGTCAACACCGTCACTCCATGTCTTCTTGCACTTGTCGATGTCTCAAGTGTCAGCCACCGCGGCTAGTCACCCGGCCTCTGGGTCCCTTGGTCCAAGCCTCACGTCCGTCCTTCACCGCTCCCGGTCTGTCGGCACGGCACGTCCTCCTTGACCTTCACCTCGCCGTCGACCACCGCATCCGAGCTCCACACCTGCACAACACAAGCCAAAAGACATGTTGTACACATAGCTTTCGCCATGGTAGGGTTAGTCACCACTCAACCTACTTCGTGGATCACATTGACAATCACTCATCATAAAACGAACACACAAAGGTACTTGTCAACCTTGTGTTCGCACGTACACTTTGGAATTCTTACCGTATATGCATGTACCACTGGCAAACATTTCTCAACATCACAAAAACAATATATCCTTTCATCCATTTTATAATATTTCTTTTCACAAGAGTACATGCCACTTGAAACAAAGAATCAACACACTGTCAAAAGCAAATGGTTTTATTCAATTAAGCCAATAGGTCAATAACTAGAAAAGGACATGTCTAGATGTCCTGCATTTACACGAGACAGCATGAGAATACAAGTGAAGCTAATCCCACACTAATCAAATTCATATATGTACATCTCAAATCCCATACTTTAATGATACCATTTTAGTTCACAGATACTATATGTGCGCTCATTTTGAACATACATGTACTCCATTCTCCAAGACAAAAATTGTTCTATACCACTACGTATTCTACTAAGCAGAGTTTACTCTGTTTTTCCTAGCCAAGTATATAGATGGCTCTGGGTCCATTCAGCAAATATTTGTGCAACTAAATTGCATATTTGGTGCTCTCTTCCATATTTGTGAACCTTCGAGCTCTTCACTCTGTATCTTGTACTTTTTCAGGTCTTGATGTTCTTGCTTAGTACGGGGACACAATCTTGTACTCCCTCCATTTTTTTACATGTCGTATTAGTTTTTTTCTTAAGTTAAACATTCTTAAATCTTAACTTTGACTATCAATTTAACTTAGAACAAAACTAATACAACATGTAAAAACACAGAGTATGTTTTTGAAAAATTCCCATTGCACATTTGAGCCATCTGCTAATTTGTTGACCTGGAAGTTGCAGGAGGTCATTTATAATGCTTTTCCCAAACTGGCACAGAATACACTAGAGTTCCCAGCACAAAAGAAAGCAGGAAAGTGGATGCGGCATAAACAAAGGCCCTGGCAATCTGCCCGCTTCTTCTCATTGTATACACTTCAGCAGCAAAAGTAGACACTGTGCTCAAGCAACCAAGGAAGCCAAGCTGTATTCCACTAATAATAGTTGTCGATCGCTCTGTATGTACCTGTAAGAAAAATCAAACGAATCAGATATACAGGCTAATGTATGGAAAAGTCAATATACCCACAACAAATCGTGAATTTGTATGAAAAATTATTTGGCCATACCGCTTTGGAGGTTACAGCAAGAATGGCCATGATGCCTGCAGCAAGAACATTGGCTACCAGGGTCCCAATGGGCAGCCATTTCAAGGATCTCTGCTTGCCAATTCCCTGGCCATTGAGCCTTGCCAGGTACCAGCGTAGCCAAACTCCTGGAGGTGCTACCGAGCAGCCCATCCAAAGGACAGCACCGTCAGCAAGACTATGCATCTTTACTACAGTCAACACTATGCTCAAAATCCAAAAGAAAGACATCAAAATTATCATCACTGACAAAATCACAAACTGCTTAGTCCTGGTATCCACCCTCCAGTGCTCCCAGTCATATTTGTGACCTATCAAACTCTTCTCCCTGATGTATTTCAGGATCAAACTCCGTAGGCGCTCACCCGTCTCAGCACCAATCGTGATGGATTCATTGACAATGAACATCCCTGAATCAATGTTGTTAGCCATCAGAAGGATTATTTTCTTCCTATTTTTGGTTTGATACTATCTAATTTAGGACATATTGCACTTTATCATAAAAATGATGATGAGATACCTAGTACTACGCCCGCTATAGCATATACCCAGTGGCCTTTGGAAGACAAACCAACCATTTTCTGGTTCCACCCACTGAAGGTTGTAAGGCTTCCCATGTATCCAGTTGTGATTCCGACGATAAGATGGTCAGATATGTATCGTATATCAGCCTTGAATATGATACCAAACCAGCCCATCAAGAAAGATCCAAGCTGGCCCAAGAAATTTGGCAATCAACATGAGTTAGTACATATAAAATCCTCTGTAGTTTCTCTACGACTCAAGGTGTAACTTTAACACCAAAAGGATTGCGCATACCATATTAGATGGAAGGTCAGGGTAAAGCGGGCTTTGGTCTGAGGTGAGTGCCAAGCAGTCTGGGCCAAACAGCTTTTGGAGCCCATACCTTGTGAATACCTGATTAGTTATTAAAAGCATAATTAGTCCAAGGGAACTGGAATAATGCAAGATAGGTAATCATCCTCTAATAGCAATCTTGCCGGATCCTTCAGTGATCTAGACATCCACACATCAGTACTTGGTGCTGGCAGACACCTAAGTTGGTACAGTATGTGCTAAAAAGTATCAATGTAAGATTTCTCTAAATTTCAATGGTCCAGGACCTCCATTAGCATGAAACACCAAGTGTTGCCACATTACATTAGATCAGCATAGATTAAGTAAGAGCTACCACAAAGAACCTCATGCAAGATGTTGGAGAGTTACCCCGAAAAAGCCAAAGACAGCTAAATGGATCATGTAAGCAGCATAGTCGAGCCTCAGAGAAAGCTTATATGGTTCAACCTAGAGCAAACCAAAGCATTGTTATGTTAGCACATATAGCATAAAATACAACCTTTCAGCAATATATCAATGGATAAGAAGCTGCTCAACTCAATTACTATCTTTACCTTGGTAGATGAATCTGCTAGGACGTTAGAAATAGTAGTATCTTTTGTCTCTGCTGAAGATGCAGGTGCTGATGCAAATTTGTTGCTGTTTTGCTTTATTGCATCATCTGGAAGAGGGCCAATCTTATGATGCTCAGAGATTCTTGCTGTATCCTCATCAAAATCGCCTTCGGGTGATAGAACACGACCACTTTCGATGAGCTGAGCCAGAACTGAGCTATCGATGTCTCCTAGCAATTGATCCGCCGACTGAAGAGAATGCCTCATCGAGCTCAGTATGGAGTCCCCCATATCCCTTGAGAGGCTGATGGATCCCCTTGAGCCCTGTCTGCTACTTCTCCTGCTTAACATTGAGCCAGACCTACTAGCTAACGGAGGACCAGTGGAATCCATAGATGTGCTTCTCGCATAACCCAGGTGATTTCCCTCAGAAACATTGCTCCTAGCTGAGGAGCTCTCCATTCTTTGTCAGGATTGTTTCTTCGGCTACAAAGACAGATAACAACCCTGCACAAAAAGTCAATGTTATGACATGAGTCAGTAATCCATGATCCATAATTTTCCTTTCTTTTCTTCATTTAAAATTCACAGGCCATATAAATTATGGAAGCATGGGAACCAAACAATGAGTAGGGCAAAAAGATAGGATTTGGTACGTTTTTGTAGGTATCTGGACAAATCACATCACAGCTCTGAAGACGGAGGAGACTGGAGAGTCGTGTTTATAGGCAACATTTTTTTTTCTTCAGTCAAATCAAATAGTTCGCAGTACATGTACGTCACTGTTCTCCAAACATCGAAATGAAACTTTTATGAAAGAAAGAAAAATGGGAACCGTCCGGAGTTCCTGAAAGGGACAGGGAACTTTACCGGGAACACATATGGCACACGCGAAAAAAAATTGTAGGAGCGAGAAAGGACACCTAAACGAAGACCAGAAACAGATAATTAGTTTAATCAAAAAGTAAGGGTGGAAAAGAAGAAAATATAAACATATCTGAAACCGTGACAGCGCCTTTGAAGCGAGCGAAACAAGTGGCGTCTTCTGATTACTCTGCTACTGAATTGAATAGATAGACTAAAAGAAAAGTATCGATCCCGCTAAAGGTGCCTGCCTTTGACATCTCGATACTGATTGTTTGATTGTGAGTAATCAACTGGTCTAGTCTAATCGCGATGCCAATTGTTAATTAACAAGTAGCCTAATCTAACCAGTGCCCGGTGCCTTTTAGCTCTAAAGGTTCCATGGTCAAGTAAGGTGGGAGGAAGATCAGCAGGACGGACGAACCTCACGTGGCCACACCTACCTAGTTTCGATGCTTGCATCTCGGTCTCTCTCTCCGTCTCTTGTTCATCCATGCATGGAGATGAAGAGAGATGGGCCAGAGGAGAAGAAGATCTGAGAGATCTACACATAATTGAAAACACTAGTCTAATCGCGATGCCAATTGTTAATTAACAAGTAGCCTAATCTAACCAGTGCCCGGTGCCTTTTAGCTCTAAAGGTTCCATGGTCAAGTAAGGTGGGAGGAAGATCAGCAGGACGGACGAACCTCACGTGGCCACACCTACCTAGTTTCGATGCTTGCATCTCGGTCTCTCTCTCCGTCTCTTGTTCATCCATGCATGGAGATGAAGAGAGATGGGCCAGAGGAGAATAAGATCTGAGAGATCTTCGGAGCAGCTGGATGCACGGGGAAGAGGGAGACAACGGGAAAGACGAGCTCCAAGAATTACCTTGGTTCGGATTTGGGAACTCGAGGAGGAGGGAGGAGGCGACTGGCGAGCCGACGGTGGGTGGCGCGGCCGGGCCTTCTCTCTGTCTCCTCGGTCCTCGTCTTCAGACTTGAGGTCTCGTCCACGTCAGCAGTTAGGCAGGGCAATGTTTTATAGTGCTGCTTCTCTTCCCTCCCTTTTATATTATATAAGAAAAAATGTTCCTGGCCATACTAGTATGATTCGCCAAGCTGTATGCCTGTATGGCACAGTAAAAGAATAAGCTAAAATGTTAAATGGTGGCATTAGCCGCAAGAAAAAGCGTTAAAATTAACATGTTAAATGGTGGCAGTAGCTGGAAGAAAAATCGTTAAAATTAACTCAAGTAAGTGACAGGGCCTAAGATTTTGAGGTTGGGTATTCAAAATGTAAAGCCTAATATTCAGTATGTATAATACCGCATAGACGTAATTACATAATATATATATCAAATATATAACACATAATTGAAAACTCTTCCTCTTCATGGTTCAGATCTAAAAATGAAAACATGGAATCACCTAGATAGCCAATTTCACTTACACTAAGCGCGTGTTTAGTTGGCTGGATTTTAGAATTTGGGCTACTGTAGCACTTTCGTTTTTATTTGGCAATTAGTATTCAATCATGGACTAATTAGGCTCAAAACGTTCATCTCGCAATTTCCAACTAAACTGTGCAATTAGTTTTTTTCCGTCTACATTTAATGTTCCATACACGTATCGCAAGATTCGATGTGGTAGGTACTGTAGCACTTTTTGAGAAATTTTTTTTTTGAAACTAAACAAGGGCTAAGGCATGCGCCGGCATTGGTCTATGCTCTGCAGGACGCCCGAACAGAACCCGTTGGACGCCCCGAAGCCTGAGCACACCGGTCACCGGGCGCGCGCCGTGGAGCCAGCTCCCACCCTTGCGGCGTGGAGCCGCTTCGGCGCAACGGCGCCTCGCGCCCCCGCTAAGGATGGCAATGGGTAAATCTCCATCGGGTATGGCCACTCCAGACTCATCCCGCCATAAAAATTTGGTACCATCAGAATACCCATATCCATCATGAGTGGGGAATTTTTCCTAGACCCATACCCGGCCAGGTAAATCATACCCGTCGAGTCACCCGTACCCGCCAATAATTTATTCATGCACATGAAAATCAACAATTCAACAGCAATCACCACTAACCAGAGCACACAAAATTAGACAAATAATAGCATATAATAATATCTTCTACAAATTAAGATTCCTTTCCATTTAGTTTCTCCTCTACATTAGTCATGATTAATGTAGAAGTTATTGATTATAGACATGGTTTCGGGAACTTCCAAGTGGAGTATTGGACTCGTTGACTCCAGAACAAGTGATGCACTGCAACACTGAAGAAGAGTGTAGCCATCTTGCAAGTACCCTACCTCCTATTAAAGCAGCATTGCTTGAATGGGCCATCAATCTCATGGCAGATGTGGTGAAAAATAAAAGCTACAACAAGATGAATGCTCGCAACATTGCTATGATTTTTGCACCAAATATGACCAAGGTTACTGGCAAGCATATTTGTTTCTCTCTACCTGCATTACTTTTCAGAATATATAGTCTAACCACGGAGCATTGATCTCTTTCAAATGGCTGTGTATTTTTTACCTATGGGTAAACGGTTACGGGGACTGCTGGAACATACCCATACCCACGTACCCGATGGGTGAAGGGTTTGATCTATTTACGTACCCGTAGATAGTATGTTTAGTCCATATTTAAACCCTAATAGAATAAATACCGGTTAGATATCAGGTCGCGGTCCCTATCGCCATCTTTAGCCCCCGCCCGACGCCCGCCCTCGTGGCCTCACGTCCGCCTCCGGTTGCCTGCCGCGGAGCCGCCTCACGCCCGGCTGCCCGCACGTAGGCCGCTCGCCGTGGAGCCGCTCACCCAGTTGCCGCCACCGCCACCGGACGCTAGTGTTTGGGGTTGCCGGTCGCGGTCGGGACTCGGGATTCAGGGATAGAAATCGACCGAAGCGAACGCGAGAGACCGTGACTTGCGTCAGGGAACGACGAGATCCTCGGCAGTTGGCTTCGACAACGACATAGAACAGTCCGAAGAAGGATCGCCGTACGATCCCACGTGCAGGCGCTTGGGCTTGCTGTTTCGACCCACTTGTTGCCTCTCCGGTTCCGGCCCAATACATGCGACACGGCCCAGTTCTGCACAAGGGACTAGAAGCAAGGAGCCAGGCAGGATCCTCTCAACCAAAAAAAAAAAAAGAGAGAGAGAGACTGGAGGCTCTCCGACGCTACATGCTTACCCACATATTAAATATTTGTCAGCACAAATTTCGATATTCACGTACATCGCTGACATGACCTAGCATCTCTTTTCCCCACTAATTCCTACTCCCTCAGCGTTCGTCGCCATGATTTACATGTCAATAACTTTAATTTAATTTATAAAAAATACGTGTAATATTTTTATTTTTAAATAAATTTATTAAAAAAACTAGATTCAAATATCTATCAAATGATATTAATTATGTATCATGAATATTAATATCTTTTAATATATATTTAGTCAAAGTTATTTTTCGAGAAGCGAAAACGACAAATATTTAGGGACGTAGGGAGTACCTGCATAGCACATAGTTATCTCCAATATTTATAGCAAATAATGGTTTGCTGGTTTTCCTACGTTGTGCCGATTGATTATTTGCTTGGGTACAACCGTACAACTCATCCATATGGTATGCTAGCCAATTAGCCGTCTAGCTATCGGTTACCTGCTCAGTCCATAGCTTCATGTCTCACTTTGCCTGTTTTCTCATCTCTGCAAAATATATTTTTGTACTAGGCACCTGTTATTCAGCAAATCTGGCGTCAAACTCTTGCAATTTCGATTTTGTGCGTCCCACTTATCTCTATTGGATAGTTGGTATTCGATGAACAACAGTTCAGTAAGTAACATTTTCCTGTTGTATATGCTGTAATTGTCGATCATGCATTTCTTAAATATATTTAACATAGGTTGCCATTTTTTTGTTATGTTCTTGTTTTATTTGAGCCAAATTATTTTTATATCTATACCTAATAATAAAGAGGCAAAATTTCAGCCCAAAATTTCTCACCATTTATTTTGGTCTAGCCTCCCCTAACTAACTCCATGAATATAGATGTCTTTTTTAGTTTGTTTATAACCCTCCTATTTTATATATAGTGATTTGACACAAGTATAGTTAAGAATCCTATTCTAATTCAAATAGATACCTTCGAGTAAGTTGAATAGGGATTCTAATAACCGAATAAGAATCCTAAATCTATCTATCTTCATCTCTATTGCTTTCTCTCTCGCAGATCATATCCAGAGAGAAACAGGCACCGCTGCCCACCAGTCCGTGAAAGGTCCTAATATGGCTAGAGGGGGGGTGAATAGCCTATTTAAAAATCTACAAATCAACTAGAGCAATTTGATTAGTATGACAAATAGCGTAATGCAAACTTGCTCTAGCTCTACAAGGGTTGCAAGCCACCTATCCAACAATTCTAGTTGCAATGAATACTTAGGCACACAAACTTGCTATGTAATTACTCACTAAGAGCTCTCAACCTTGCTACTCTAAAGAGCTCAACTAGATGAATGTAAATAATAAAGCAAGCTCTCAATTTTAATTACACTAAAGAGCTTGTATCAACTAGTTTGCAAGAATGTAATTGAGTGAGTAGAGTGATTATACCGACGTGTAGGGGATGAACCAATCACAAGATGAATATATAGCCAATCACCGGGAGAATGCCAAAGAAGAGAGACAATCGATTTTCTCCCGAGGTTCACGTGCTTGCCAACACGCTACGTCCCCGTTGTGTCGACCAACACTTGGTGGTTCGGCGGCTAAGAGGTGTTTCACAAACCTCGTCCACACGATTGGACACCGCAAGAACCGACCCACAAGTGAGGTAACTCAATGACACGAGCAATTTACTAGAGTTACCTTTCGGCACTCTACCGGGGAAGGTACAACTCCCCTTACAATCACCGGAGACGGCCACGAACAATCACCAACTCGTGCCGATCCTCCACCGCTGCTCCAACCGTCTAGGTGGTAGCAACCACCAAGAGAAACAAGCGAAATTCGTAGCGCAACACGAATACCAAGTGCCTCTAGATGCAATCACTCAAGCAATGCACTTGGATTCTCTCCCAATCTCACAATGATGATGGATCAATGATGGAGATGAGTGGGAGGGCTTTGGCTAAGCTCACAAGGATGCTATGTCAATGAAAATGTGCAAGAGTTGTCCTTTGAGCCGGCCATGGGGCTATAAATAGAGCCCCTATCAAATAGAGCCGTTATACCCCTTCACTGGGCAAAACGCGCTCTGACCGGACGCTCCGGTCATACTGACCGGACGCTGGCCCTCAGCGTCCGGTTGCCCGATGGACACCACGCGTCACCGGCTTCAAACGCTGTTCGTCAGATTTCAACGGCTATGAAGCTGATCGGACGCTTCGGTAAAACTGACCGGACGCTGAAGCTCCAGCGTCCGGTCGTTTCCAGTAAGCTCCCCGAGGCATGTTTTTTCGACCGGACGCGTCCGGTCCACCTTGACCAGACGCAGACCAGCGTCCGGTGCTCAACCCTAGCGACTGTGCCATCTGACAGCTCGACCGGACGCAGCCCTTCAGCGTCCGGTCGCTGAGTGACCCAGCGTCCGGTCAGTAGACCGACGCCAGCATCAATTCGACCAACTCTATTTCAACTCTAACTTCTTCACCCTTGCTCAAGTGTGCCAACCACCAAGAATTTTGCATCCGGCGCAATAGAAAATAGACATTTCATTTTCCCAAAAGCGCCGAATCCCGCCTCACAAGCTCGGCGGGAGGAAGAGAGGGACCCAAACCCATCTTAACCCTGCAAACACCTTGTGCACATGTGTTAGCATATTTTCACAAATATTATCAAGGGTGTTAGCACCCCACTAGATCCTAAATGCATATGCAATGAGTTAGAGCATCTAGTGGCACTTTGATAACCGCATTCCGATACGAGTTTCACTCCTCTTAATAGTACGGCTATCTATCCTAAATGTGATCACACTCACTAAGTGTTTTGATCACTAAAACAAAATGGCTCCTACATTTTATACCTTTGCCTTGAGCCTTTTGTTTTTCTCTTTCTTCTTTTCCAAGTTCAAGCATTTGATCATCACCATGCTATCACCTTTGTCATGATCTTCGTCATTGCTTCATCACTTGAAGTAGTGCTACCTATCTCATAATCATCTTGATAAACTAGGTTAGCACTTAGGGTTTCATCAATTAACCAAAACCAAACTAGAGCTTTCAGTCCATCGCCCCTCACGACCTGTCCCATGTCTATCACTATTTTTCCATTGGAAATGCTAGACGTCCGACAATAAACTCCCCTCCTGACGCGTGGCATGGCGTGCACCACAACTTTTACGTCATTGTCGCACACGTTGCTCATCTAAATAAATAAAAAACAAAATCAACTCATGGCCGCCTCGTTCCGCACGCGCCGCCTGCCCAATGAGGTCCTCTCTCTCGTTCTTCTCTGCTGCTCCGCTCTCTCTCTCTCGCTTGCCCATCCCGGCGCGCGCCCTCCCTACCCCGGCGTCCTCCTCCCCCACCCCGGCATCCTCACCCACTAGGAGCCCCCAATGCTGCAGATCCAGTGGCCCTCTCCCCTACCCCGGCGAGATCCATGGAGCATGACGCGAGATCCATGGAGGTGGCGTGGCGGTGTTACGGGGGAGTAGGCGGCTCTCTCCCACCCAGGCGCGGTGCCCTCCCCACCCTCGGCGGCACCCTCTCTCACCTTGGTGATCGAGCTCCCCCACTCAGCAGCCATGGCGCTCCTCGCCCCTAGTGGCAATGGTGCTCGCACGCAGCCACTTGCCGCCGTCTCTGACCCCGACGACCGGAATAATTGACCGGTCCATCCTTTCGTTCCCCTATGTTGCATATGTATGTTTGAAGTGTTTCAGGCGTTTTAGATGTATGTTGCAATTGTTTCATATGGATGTTGCAAAAGTTGATCGAGGGATGTTGCATATGTTGCAAGTGTTTCAGAGGCATGTTGCAAGCGTTTGTTCAAAATGTTTCATCTGTTTCTAGACATATGTTGCAATTGTTTTGATCTAGATGTTGCGTATGTTTTCACACATATGTTGCAACAGTATGTTCTAAAATGTTTCATCTGTTTCAGTCTTCTGTTGCAGCAAGTGTTTTCATGTTGCAAGTTGCAAGTGTTATATCTGGATGTTGCATATGTTTTTACACATATGTTGCAAGTGTATGTTCCAGATGTTTCATCTGTTTCAGACATATGTTACATTTAAGTGTTTCATGTTGCACATGTTCATGTTATTCGGAGAGTCAAGTGGCGCCACCGAGCAGACAGATGGTCCTCACCTGCGATCAGGCAGCGCGGGAGACATTCTGGCCCGTAAGCCCCACATGGTCATGCGTAATGAGCGAGTGCGGGAAACATGGTGTAGGGAAACGGGCTAGCATGCGCGGGCGTCCGTCCGGATGTCCGGCCGCTAGCATCTCCGTTTCCATCCATGACAGGCAGACCCACCATGAGATACGGAATCGAGCTTAGACGCACACAACATACCCTAAACCGAATCTAACACAAATCTCTACTCCACCCTCGCGAGATCTCGCCTCCAATCACGCACATAACTCATCTATATGGTATGTTAGCCATCTAGCTATCGGTTACATGCTCAGTCCATTGTGTTGTTCAGTAAATCTGGCGTCAAACTCTTGCAATTTCTTTTTTTTTTGCGAGACCCAGTTACAGGCACAGAAGCTCACAAACACAAGCGCACACTCAACCCTATAAACGCACGCATACACACCCTACCCCTATGAGCACCTCCGAAGAACTGAGTTAGACCGGCAAATCTCGAGATTGACGAAGTCACCGTAGGTGTCTCGCTGTCGACGGGCACGTCGTCTACCACTGAAAGAATAGCGCCATTAAATCGTGGAATAAATCTAGGAAAATGTGAGCACCCATGTCAAGTGGGGGACTTAAACCCGAGTAGACAGGTTTCACCACAAGGAATCTAACCTGCTAAGTTACGCTTAGTCCGTGTGTGTTCCCATTTATCTCTATTGGATAGTTGGTATTCGATGAACAACAGTTCAGTAAGTAACATTTTCCTGTTGTATATGCTGTAATTGTAGATAATGCAATTCTTAAATATTTAACATAGGTTGTCATTTTTTGTGGTTATGTTCTTGGTTTATCTGAGCCGAATTATTATTTAGTAAAAGGAAGACTTTACCACTCTATAAAAAAGTATTATCAAGTGTATTTTTGTAGCCTATCTTTGTGATGTCTTAAATATTAGTATTTTTGAAAGCAAACATAACCAATATATAGAGCGCTTTGACTGTGATTTTGTGTAATCTAGTTTTATCTGGGTAACATTTTTTTTTTTTTGGTTGTAAAACTCGCTTGCTTCCCAGAGCCCGGTGATCTAGAAGTTGGGGTTCTGCAAGTCTCGCATGCCTTTACAGATTGGATCATCTAGGGCATGCTGCGTGAGGTAACTCCCTCCGCCCCTCGATCCGATGGGCAACAGTGTCGCACCATCAGCATCCCGTGTAACAGGCTGGCCCGGCCATTAGACTTCTGCAAAGTGCAAATACAAAATACTTATCCGCAACTGTTACGTGAGAGTACCGCGCGCTCAGCAGTGCTGCACTAACGCCTCTGCCGCATGGGAGCTCAGCGTCGCCGATTCATACATGGTGAGCAAGAACTGGACTTGCACGTCGAGGAAGACAGCCTAAGAGCCCGCGGCTGCCAAGTGTAGGGAGGCTGGAAGGGGTTGACGCAGAGCAAGGTGAGGCGCAGCTGCGGAAGCGGCGAGGTTTCTGGCACAATATAGCTGGGCCTGGTCCTATGGAAGATAGAGCGGCTCCTATTCAGTTTTGTATCCAGTTTGCAGAAGACGAAGCAGGCAACGTTTGGTCTGTTGGTCTGTTGGTCTGTTTAATTACCTGCCTCCAAATGGACTCTCATCTGCCGCTTGGTCTATGGTCTGTTCGGCTGCCTCGAGAGGCACTCGTGCGGGGACAATGAAAGGTCAGATTAAGCTGAGCATAAAGGAAGTGCAGGAAATCTGACAGCTCTAATTTTAAGCTGATGTGGCTCAGAGCCTTTTTGGCAAGGGCTTCAGCTCCAGCTCCTGCAGGAGCTGTACCAAACGTCTTTTTCGGAAAGGGCTCCGCATGGAGAGCCGGTCAAGAGCCAGAGCCATTTTTTGCATGCGCAGGAGAAGCCTCAAAAACGAGCTTCGCGCGGCTCCTTGTTGTGGGTTCACGTCGTCTAGTGCGAAGGAGCCGTTTTGCCAAACGTTTTCCAGAATGACTTTAGCTCCTCCAGATGAGCTGCTCCTTCAGAGGAGCCAAAGCCGGAGCCATTTTCAGAGGAGCCAGAACCCTGTCAAACAGGCCCTCAATGTGGTGTGAGCTTTATAGCAACTATGGTTGCTTTTTTTTTTTTTGCTAGTGGCTTCCATTTATATACTCCCCTGTCCCTAAGAAAGAGTCTCTATGGAAATCCTGCTGGTCAAATTTTTTCAACTTTAACTAAATTTGTAGAAAATACGTGCAACATTTATATCTCTAAATAAGTTTATTATTATGAAAGTATATTTAATGATCTACCTAATGATACTAATTATATACTATAAATATTAATATTTTGTTAAACATATTTGATCAAAGTTAAAAGTTTTTGAACTTTTGAGAGGCGAGAATGACTTTTTTTTTAGGACATAGCGAGTAGGTTATATAGATCTCCGATCCACGAGTGGTTTAGGTAACTCCATAATAAACTAAATGTATTCTCATGTAATGCGTTAATGGGCCAGCATCAGTTCTGGTCAGTCTGGTACATGGGATAGAAAAAGGCCATAAAAACTCAACATGTCGCTTAGAATCGACATGCTCAAAGATCGACATAGGGTGCATTTAGATGTAAGAAACATTTCGGATTCTCATGTGAATTTTTTGAATCCTTGCCAAACATGCTAATAAGATGTGAAACATTTTGCCTAGAACGGTTCTTATTTTTAACATTGTATAAGGGAGAATCAACCAAAAGGATGATTCACTTGTTTTGATTCATTTCCTTCTCATTTCTCTTTAAGAGATTGAAGAAACATTTCGGATTCTCACATGAATCTTTAGAATCCCTGTCAAACGTGCTAAAATGTGAAACATTTCGTCCAGAATCACCCAAAACAATTCTCACAACATAAGCGAGAATCGTCCAAAAAGATGTTTCACCCGAATTTCAGTTCATTTCCTTCTCATTTCTCTTCCACGGATCTATAGAATTCCTTCCAAACGTTTTTAGAGAACGTGATGGAGAATCACCAGAGAAACGTTTTAGAAGAATCCAAAGACTGAGACCGTGTTTGGCAGAGCGGTAAAAAAGTGCTTATCTAAGAAACTGTACAAATGAAGCAGTGTATCAAGCAGTTTTGGAAGCTCGAGTTTTTGAAAGGAGACCGTGAACCAGATCCACAACCATATGCTTCTGTATGTTCCACGCCACACAAGCTTACACACAAAATGTCAGGTGAATAATGAGTTTTTACTGACGATGGCAGAGCGGTGTCGCTACGCTGATAACCGCAAGAAAGTGGTCAACTTCTGCTCTTACGTTATATAATGGGGTCGTTGGCAAAGTTAGCCCGTGTTTAGTTTAACAAAAAAAATGCTATAGTACCCATCACATCGAATCTTACGATACGTGCATAGAGCATTAAATATAGACGAAAAAAAACTAATTACACAGTTTGGTTGGAAATCGCGAGACGAACGTTTTGAGCCTAATTAGTCCATGATTGAACATTAATTGCCAAATAAAAACGAAAATGCTACCGTAGCCAAATTACAACTTTTCAACCAACTAAACACGGGCTTATATGCTGCCAAGTACAAGCTGCGGTCAAGGGCAAAGGTCTGTAAGATTGCGTCAAAGAACCTAAGTCAACCATTGAAGGATATAAGAAAGGGCAGTCGCCACTCGCCAGAGTATCACAATTTCCTGATCCTGATTACAAGCCGTTACCGTCTACCAAGTTGATTGCGGCTGGACCATGACAAGATTTTGCTGGAGTATATAAAGCTCACAGATCAACAGACAGTGGAAGAGCAGCTAAACTGCTTCAGAGAGGAGGGGCTTGTAACACCACGGGACTATATTTCGATGCTTGTATAGGGCTACAAGAAAAATCCCCATTCGGCTGGCTGAAACTTGGCTGAAAAACACTGTTCTGGCTAAAATGTTGTGAGAGAAAAACACTGTTTCGGCTGAAAAAAGAAGCCGAACAAGCCGGATATAGGGTAAGCCGAACAGGGGCCAAATGGCATATTTCTTGTAGCCCAAAGATCCACAGAGCATCTGAGTTCAGATACTGATGAATTGGATGAAAAAGAGCTTGGAAATAAGGGCAAACATGGTTTCCCAAAGTTTGCTGAAATGCCATGATTATTGACGAACTCTGTAGTGTTCCCAAGGGGCATTTGACTCATTGACTGGATGGTTGGTTGGTGACTGTGAAAACACGAAACCAACTGCTAGTTCTTTGCTGACTACTTTGTGGTGGCCTAAGCAGAGGACTACTTGCTGTGTCAATGAGATGATAATTGTGCCACTGCTTCGTTGAAGTCTGTTCCTTAATGTTGAGGGCCATGGTGAATACTGTCTGTGGACTGTGGTGCTTAAACAAGAGGTTTGACACAGCATGGCATTTCAGGGAACTAGTGGGAGATCTTATGTTGGTGTCAAATTGTGTGCCACCTGCAGGGTTAGCTCCTCATATATCAATCCTGAATGTTTTAGTGAGACTTTACATCTTTGTTGATTGCTTCGTGGTGACCTAAGCAGATGGCTGTTTGCCTGTTTCCTGCTCGGTCAAGTTTGTTCCTTAATGCTGAATGTTTTAGTGAGATAGCAATTGTGCCGCTGCATCGGTCAAGTTTGTTCCTTAATGCTGAAGGCGATGGTGAATACTGTCAGTGGTGCTCAAACATGAACTTTGACACAGCATGGCATTTCAGGGAACTAGTGGAGATCTCATCTTGGTTTTAAATTGTGTGCCACATGCAGGGCTAGCTCCTCATATATCAAGCCTGATGTTTAGTGAGATTTTATGAAGCCTATTTATGCATTTGAAAAATACATAGAAACACATTCTATCCACATCCTGCTTCTGCAAGTTCATTATGAGCCTTAAGGTGTGTTCAGAACCCTAATTGCTTATATTGTATCTAGTTGGATTGTGTTTGGTTGTTCACTTATTCAATTTTTGTGAGTAGTTTCAGTCCAGCTGAAATGCTTTAGTCAACAGTAAGCTGTTTGTAATTTTACTATAATTTTGTTTGCTCTCGTCTCCTGTTCACTGATAATTCAGTAAATAACACTGTTCCAAGGTTACTTGTTACAAGCTACTCTCTTCGTTCCAAATTATAAGACGTTTTGACTTATCTAGATATGTGGTTTTTGCTATACACTTAGATATATACTATGTCTACATATATAGCAAAATAATGTATCTAGAAAAAACAAAACGCCTTATAATTTGAAATGGAGGAAGCATATTTCAATTTGCTGAACATGGTTTATCAAAAAAAAATGGTGAGCATGTTTTATTAAAACAAACTCTATATGCCAACACTCTCACGGTGCAACTGGTCGGGGTTCGAGACACGGCACCATCTTCTTAAGACGAAAATCAGGGGGACGTCTCTCCCGAGTCTTTTTTTTAGGTACAGGTAATATATTTTTTGTAATATTTGCAGAATAGCTGTGAAGTGCATAATATCAGCTGCGTGAGGTCATGATTAATGCAGATTATATTATATTTTTAGAATTCATTTTCATAAATTACCTATCATGCACATAATGGCTTGCTGATGGTATCTAAGAGACTAAGACTGAGAAGAATTTCCTCTGCTACGTGCTGGTTGTAACTGCAGATTTTACTATTTGAGCAGTCTTTCCGGTGTAGTTTCCTGTTCTGTTCCTTTTACACATGCCTGTTATTCCATCAGTTTTCTGGGCAAACTTTGTGCTTGCGACCAGCATCGAACTGGCCCTTCTTTTAACTGCTAGACAAGCTAAAAAAATTCCTTCAAAACAAGCTAAAGAAATCAAAGAGAATTGGAAGACAACATACAGGATGTTGTATCGGCTAATACTAATTAAATCTGTTCCAATGCCTGCTTCTTATCAGAACATTGTTGAGGGTTATGTCAAGGAATGATCTCACTGGTGTAATATTAGAATAGAAACAAACTGGCTTGTATAGTGTTTGTCAAAAAAAAAAAAGGCTTGTATAGTGAAGAACATGATCAGCAATGTTCAGTGATGATTAGAGCTTATTGATACAGTACATTTGTGAAGTCCTGTTACATAGTCCTCGGCTGTTCACTTTTCAGCTTGTTTCAGTTTATTCTCTCTCACAGAACACTATTGAATCATCCAAAATAATCCAAAATCTACTGTGCAAGTGAACAGCCCAACATGCCAGTGCACATAGGTGTCTGACTGCATAAAAATTGCTCACAGTACTATTTTGACAATTTATATATGGTGGCACATATCTTTAGTGCACATAGGTGTCTGACTGACAGTCACTCCAAGTTGTACCAGTCTAGTGTCAAAAAATCGTTTTGGGTCACAAAAAAAATTCTAGTTTAACAATTTTCCTTTTTATCTTAATCTATGTTATACGGTAAAGGAGACTGGTCCCACTTGTTGTAGCCTGTCCTTACTCTTACTGTTTCAAGTTTATTTCTTGGTTCTTTTCTGCCATATTATCTTACTGCTTTGGTGCTGTATCAGTCTGCCTAACATTGATGCTAACATCCACTTTGAGATCTAAATGGAAGTATGAATCTTGACATGAGAGTTGGGTCCCATGGAGCACACTGAGGTATGCCAATCATTTATCTTTGCTAGTCTTATGTTGTGCCAATTGACATGGTGGTAGACATGCATGAAGGCTCTCAACTCTCAACAGTTGATATGATATTGTTTCCCACTATCGGTTGATGAGAGGCACTTGCGATCCGGGCTGTTCGGCTGGCTGGTGGGGCTGGCCGGCCGGCCAGCCCACTCACCAAAGCACTGTTCATGTAAACAGTGTTTTCAGGCAGAACCGTATTTTTTTCTCACAACAATCAGCCGGGATAGTATTTTGGCTTATTTTTCAGTCCTGCCGAACAGGCTAGAGTCTTCAGAGATGTTCCATGCTGTGACCCTTTTGTGATTGTTTTAATTCAGTTTCTAGAAAATCTCTTATAGGTCAGAGACTGAAGCAGCAAACCAGGCTTCCTGATATAACACAACAACGCTAGCTGATTATGGGTGACAAACTCTGAACAGCAGAAGCTGAAACCCCTGGGCTAATGCTCACGAGTTTGAGCATCTGCTCCAGGGAATAAAAAAAAAGGGAAAAGCTTATCCTTGTAGTTTATTTTATATGATTTGAAGAAAAAATATATAGTTTAGACAAATGGAGGTAGGCCCAACAAACAGATTGATTCTCCATAGATCATTGGGAATCAAATTTGGAACCAAACAAATTAAAGGGGTTAGTGCCAGCCTCAAGGTTCTATATTACCTTGACTATTCATGTCACCATTATTCCCAATAGAGCATTCAGCAGTTGGGCCATCTGATTGCATGATCCTTCTAGTGCCGTCACTCTCAGGGTCTCAGGCTGATAGATTGCTCCCCTGCAAGGTTTGGTATCTGACCAGCACCAACTACTAGCTAGGAAATCAGGCTTTTGGCCTGGCACTTTCGCGTGAGGAGCAAGGGTGTGGTTACTACGTGGAAAGGCGGCAATCTGCCACTAATATTCCCTTTGACAAGACGCTCCCACCCATTGCTAGTTTCAGTATTTATATATATAATATAAATAATGTTTTGGCCGGTTTCATTCGTATTTTCGGGGTTGGTGGAGGGAAGCAAGTGTAGATGTCGGATGGAGGAGCTGCTGCTGCATGGCCTGCCCAACTTTATTGTTTTTTTTTTCTTTCCAGCATGCAATCGAGCACCAACCACTACTCGTTGATCTTCACAAACAGGATTTCATTCTGCTTGATCGAAGTTTCTTTGGACGCCTAAAAGATGAGTGTTTTGGCTGTTGTTGGCCCCGCTGCACACTGCATATATAGTTGACTTATCCCTTGCAGCACTAGCTAACATGAGAGCAAACGGCATGACGGATTTTTGCTTTAAGCTCTCGCATTCACCAATGAAATGAAAGCGTTTATATATACGAAGTGCTTTCAGTTCAGATGCTAAAATTCTGGAGAAGAATACGATGAGGAGGGAGGTGCTGACGCAGTGGGTACCAGATTTTCTGTTCAACAAAGCACAATCTCAACTCGGATCATGTACGGGACACAAAAAAATTGAACAGTTTTTTTGAGGAAACAAAAAATTTGAACAGTTTAGCCAGCGCTACTAGCTCGTCCGTCGGATACAATACACGGGAGGCAGGCTGACGAGGCAAAGTGCATGCAGTGCAGTCCCAGGACTACAACTTCCATGCATGTAGACGCCTTTTGTTGCCGGACCTCATGCGGCTACAATCGCCATCAACCACCGCGTGCTCGACGGGCTGCAGCATGCTGTGTAGTCTCCGTCGTCTTCCGAGGTCCGTCCGTCCCCATAAACTTTCCAGAAAGTCCAGTGCCGCTGCAAGTTTGTTTAACACTGGCTGTGTGTGCCTGTGTCTTGTCCGCAACAAGCGGTTGCTTTCGCCGACGTCTAAGAAGAGCTAGCTTTTGGCATGTTTGATCCGGCAAACCGGAGAAAGACGGAAAAAAGCGATGGGAACGCCGAGGTGTGCGCCTGCCGCCTGCCGGAGCGGGCAATTTGAATTGACCGGGTGTTGGTTGGTATTGCTACCATGCCATTTTACCATGCCGTGCATGTAACAAGCTCGAGTCGAGTCGTCTCACTCCCAGCTAGCGTGAGGTTCTTGTGATGTGGGGTCTCCTCGTGTCTCTGCAGTGCGATCCATATTCGGACAGGTGATGTAGGCATCGTTTAGAGAATGGAAGAATCTATACTCCTAATCGACAGGCAGTGAACTGAGCGACGTGCAGCGCCGACTGCCTCCTGCCAAGGAACGTACAGCACGGTCCAGGAACCTGATGCTGTGCGCTGAACCATGACCGGGTGATCCCGACGGCCCTGCTGCCCAGCGGGTCCGATCCGACGCAGACGCCGGTGCCGACGAGCGAGCGAGGTGTCGTCCGGCCAGACGCACGCGAGCACCCTGGTGGAAGTGGAATGTTGCTGCTAGCTCCTTTTTCCCCTTGAGCTAATGCGCGCAGCAGTGTATGTAGCGGATCATCATGCAGTGCCGTCGCCCGCGCCATGTCATGATGCGCGAGCCAGGCGTGCGGCCCTTTCCATCATCCGGTCTCGCATTCCCATGGCGCTGCTAAAATGCTTCCTACTGCCCCTATCCTACTATGCGGCTCTGCCCCAGAAGCAATTTGTCACCGTCGTCCTCCCTGTCCCGCGGAGGCATCGAGCGCTCGGCCACTCGCTCCCTTCGATGCCTGCATGAGCCTTCTGCAGGCGTGCATCACTCTCACTAGATTCGCCGTGGCTGCGAGGCATCATCAATCCCGATCTTTCTCTCTGCGTGAGCGTGGCGAAGCGTACGTACTTGCTTGCCCTTGAGTGCGTGAGACTGGGATGTGACGCTTAATGAGACATGCATGGCGATTCCGCAAATCTCTTGTGTCGTGGACGATCTCTGCTCGTCGGATCAGCAGGCCAACGGGTATCGCCCGTCCAGAGCCGCCATGCCAACCGTTGGTGCCGTAGCACCTGCGGCTCGCGCTTGGGCGTACGGTGTCCGAGTGCCAACCATCATTTAAGTACGTGACGTGTGATTGCGGCTGCCTGAAACCGATGGTCTGCATTGTCAGCGGGCAACAGGCGACGAACGGGCCGACGCGGCTCACTACGTGTCCGTGTTGTCGCGCATGGAGCGAGGCGACCGTAGTCCGTCGCGTCGGGGCCTTGTCGCCACACGGCGGGGTTCTTAATGGTCGGGCGACCCATGACGTGACGCAGCTAGTTAATAAATCCCGCGTCGCGTCTGCCCGCCGTATAGTATACTGTATACTACGTGCTCCTATCCTACACGCATACTGTAGGAGTATGTAACATCCGACGGGTTAGTATTTGGACGATAAGCCCGGTTGGTATTAATTTGGTGTGAGAGAAAAATACTATACCATAACGGATAGCGAACGGGCCGAGGATTATACATTTGCGGCCTCAGAGTCAGAAGAAACCCTGTGCACAGTACTCCGGCCAGACCAGTTCTCGGCTTCTCGCCTTTAATGAATTCCATGAATTCCCCTGTACACCTAGGAGCACATGCTGCCATGGGCAGTAGGCCCTGTTCGTTTGAGCTTGTTTGACTTATAAGTCATAGCTGAAAATACTGTTGGCTGATTTGGTGTGAGAGAAAAATACCGTTCGTTGACTGATAAACCATGACTTATAAGCTAAATACGACCTAAGCGAACAGGCTACGGCCATTACAGTAGTAGCAGGAAGTGCTCCAAATACAGTGCTGACGGAAGAGGAAGGATCCAAGTCCAACAGAGGGAGGCTAGCGACGCAACTGACAACTACCTCCGGCCTCCGGGAGTGAATGGTGAGCGCCAGCAAACACCGCGCCGGCCACAAACAAAACGAACCAATCGCCCGATAAACAGCTCGGCACTCGGCAGCGGACAAAATTGAAGTCGCGGTTCAGAGGTCAGCAGAGCTGATATCCCCAGGTCGCCTTGATTGACATATTCCTCCCAAACGAAACAAAATTTCAAAGCTCACAATTTTCTTACTAATCCACTGTCTTCGTCTAATGTGCTGGCTCGTAGGAGTACAAACCAAGGAAGTGTGCGGCTGCCGTTATAAGCCGGCTTATAAATCATGGTATAATATTTTTCTCTTTCAGAAAATCAACCGTACAAATCAACACAAGCGACTTTACGAACAGCCAAACAGAGCCCAAAGCAGACCCCTCGAATCACCATTGAATTTCTTCCCAAGTTTGTTTTCACTCTCGTGGCGGCTACCTAGGCGCTAAGTGCTACTACTGTATTAACAAACATCATCAATCATCCTTGAGATTAACAAAAAAGAAAAGAAAAAGTTAAATGCACCGTAGGTCCATTAACTTTAAGTGATGTGTCATCTAGGTTTATCAACTTTCAAACTGTATTTTTAGGTCCATTAACTTTTAGTGGTGTGTCATCCAGGTTCATCAACTTTTAAATTACATTTTTAAATCTCTAAACTTTTTAACTGGTTCACCGTAGGCCTATACCCCTTCGTTTAGCGAACAGATCTGACATGGCACACAAAAAAGCAGCCACCATGGCCGATCAACCAAACATAAAATCCAGTCTAATTTACCCAGTACAAGACCGAAGGCCACAGGTATAGGCATGTAGGTCAACTGAGTCAAACAAAACTCGGACTCCACCAGCCCTACTAGGACCAATTGACCCTGAGTCTCTGATTCAGCTAACATGCATGGCACATCCAAACGCAGCCACCAATTTGATTCACGTACGTAGGTGCGCGTAGGCACTAAAAGCTATATGCTAGATAAAAGATCGTGTATCACAACTGGATAGAAAATTAACGCATGGAAATAATAAAATACTACAGCAAGGATACTAATCACGTTGGGAAAAATCCATTGATGATCTTCACCTCTGTAGAATTAGTACTGATGTATCTTGTTGGCTTTATTTTCTTCTTCTTTTCACGCAATAATAAGGCACCTTTATAAAATATCTTTGATGACAGTCCAGCGGTTGTCAATTTCTCCATGTCCACGATATATTTATCTTTAAAAATAATAGTCTCAAATTTAAGACCAGAGGATATTAACGAATTACCAGCTGCTACATTTGAATTATTGCTAGACAAGTCTCCATGAACATCTTGAGGAGCTATGAACTCATCACCTACTCCATGATGGCTGCTTGTTTGATGTGTCATGTCAGATCTATTTGCTAAACGAAAGGATATGGATCTACGAGGAACCAGTTAAAAAGTTTAGGGACTCAAAAATACAATTTAAAAGTTAATGGAACTAGATGACACACCACCAAAAGTTAATGGACCTAAAAATACAGTTTTAAAGTTTATGAAGCATGTTCGTTTGCTCGTAAACGATCGTAAATTTTCAGCCAGGAACAGTGTTTTTCTCTCACACCAAACCAGTCAGCAGTAAATAATCCACGATCGTTTACGGCCTCCCGAACGGGCTGTAAGATGACACGTCACACAAAAAAAAAAGTTAATGGACTTACGCCGTTGTATTTAACTTAAAAAAAAGAGGAACTTCGGTCGGCGCCGACGACGAGGACCGGCCGGCGAGGCCGCGTCATCGGAACCTACCCATATCAGCGAGCTTCCGGGAGGCGTTGCGCCCGAACGACGCGGCGCCTCCGGCCGACGCGTGTCGCCGGTGGCTGTCTCCCATCGTGGAGGTGCCCGGCGGCTGGCACTGGCGCCGGCCGCCGGCGGAGCTGGGCCGGACGAGCGGGCTCAGGCACACGGCGAACCCCGAGATCCCGTCCCCGCTGGTGCCCGCGCCAGCGCCGCCGCCGCCGCCGCCGCCGTGCCGGCGCCGGTGCTGCTGCTGTCTGGCCAGCGACGGCGAGGGGAACCACCAGCTGCTGCTGCTGCCTCCGGGGGACTCAGGCTCCTCGTCCTGCTGCGCCCGTGGCGGCGCCGGGAAGGACGCGGCCGCGGGCAAGTCGGTCGGCCTCCGCTTGCGGCGGATGATCGCCGAGAGCCACGAGGTGGACCGCCGGGGAGGCTCCTTCCTGCCTGCCACTGCTTCCCGTCCGTGCCGCCTGCCGCCGCCGAAGATCGCTGACAGGAAGGACCGCCTCGGCGCGGCCTGCTTCCTCTTGCCGCCGGTCTCCTCCCCGGGCTCGTCGGCGGCGCGAAAGGCGGCCGCGGCCGCTGCGGCCGGTCCGACCTGCGGCGTGCGGAAGAAGAGGAGGTTCGGCTGGTGCTGGTGGTACCCGGACGAGGAGGAGGAGGTCGCATAAGCGCAGGCATCGGAGCGTCGGTGCTGCACGTACGGCGAGACGGAGCGCGGGAACGCCGCCCCGGCCCTTTCCTCGGCGTGGCCGTGCTGGTGCTGGTGCCGCCGCGCGGGCAGGTGTAGTAGGGCCGCCGGGGGCGAGCCGCCACAGCTGCTGCTCCCGCAGCCCCCGTCGCTGCTGGCGTCGGCGGCCTGGGCGCGCTCGGCGGCGAGCGCGAGGAGGCGGTCGCGGAGGCAGGGCGCGCACACGCCCACGGGGTTGGCGTAAGGGTGGAGCTTGCACCTCATCTCCCAGCGCTCATCACGCCGGCCAGCCGCCGCCGCCCGCCGCAGCCACAGCGCCGAGAGGAAGGAGCAGCGGCAGATCGCGAGGCGCAAGAGACTGGAGCAGCGCGGTTCGTTGGTTGGGTTTGGATTTTGGCGTTGCCTTTGTAGCAGCGGCGTTGCAGTTGTACCGCGCTGTGCAGCAGCAGGGCAGCTCGGATTTTCCTTGGCGCTGCGCTTGCGCCTGTCGGCCTGTGCTGTGCCTCTGCGCTGTGGCCTGTGGGAAGACCGGAAGAGTGGTTGGGCTGGGCGATGGCGCCGTAATGGCTGGGATTTATCTTGGGGGAGGGAAGGACGGGGGGGTGGGGACTCGGAACGAAACGGTGTGGAGGGGGTGGGGCCCTGGCGCAGGCTACTCCGCTAGTCTAGTTCAACTCCCGGGTTCATTTTTTTTATTAAAAAAGATAAAGCAAAATAAAACTCGAGTCTTCCTCTCAGAAAAAAGTCTCTGCTCAACAATGCTTACCTGATCTTGTCTAAGCACATTTGTTGCGATTTATATAGAGACCATACATTGAGAATGAACTCAGCAAGGAGTTAGATATAATATAATATAAAAATATATAACCACAGATTTGCAAATGAGAAATTTCCACACTGACAAGAAAAGAATTGGCAATCACTTGACAGATTCCACTTCAAAGTTTAAACAATTATAGTCCATCGAGCGTAATTCACTAATCCAAAACAAGGCTAGCGTACTCTAGGGGGAAATTACACTGTTTTACATGAATTTACCACGTCTAACAACAAAAGCAACCAACCCTAAATATGTGAATGAATGGCATGCTGATTCTAACATTGCTAAACGGGAAACCGTTTAAACGGAGTTATTGCCGGTAGGAGTAGGACGTTCATATGCACGGGATTTATTGCCCCCGTTGTCGCTGACGGACAAATTGAATACGTCGGGGACAGGACACATATATATGCTTGGTGAGGGAAGGAATCAAGGGCGCCGGTTCTTTATCATCTCCACCCGCTTCCCCCTTGCGAGGACGTCCTCTTCCTCTCGCTTGTTTGTTTGGGATCGGACTCATGCCCCTTCAGGCTCAACCGGCAGTAGGGCGTAGAGTGGTGCGTGCACAGTCCTAGCCTCCTAGGTCGATTGGGCTCAAGTCAAACGTCAAAAACATGGTACACAAAAACGCCGGCACACGCCATGAAACAGTGCCGGTACAGTCGTACAGATTTGTTTGCTGGAGAGCGTATGCCCGTCTCTGTTTGATTATTGCTCTGCATTTTCGAATTCTGTGCTCGAGAGAGAGAGACCGACAGGCGTGACAGGGAGAAGCTTCCATCCATTTGGGTCCGTGTTCTGGCCCATGAGTACAGGAACAAGGCTTGTCCAGGTTTGGCGGGAGACAACAACAGCAGCTGACGGGGAGGGAGGAGCAGTTGAATAGTGGAGGAACGGCAGGTGAGGTGACCGGGGAGACGCCAACAGAGCGCCGGCCGCTCCCTCCCCCCGCGCACACGACATGCGAGCAACGACGCCCTCACGCCCGTCTGTCCGTCCGCCGAGGAGGGATGGATCATTGGGGGTGGAGACTGGAGAGGAGCGCGTGGGCGCTGCCCATGCCTGGTATGTGGCGAGCAGCAGCGCCACGGGATTACATGTGCAACAAACTCTAGTTTAAAAGACTTATATTATCTGAATTCACGCACTGACACACACCACACGTACGCTCCTAGTGCACAGGCTAGATTTACAACCTATATCTAGGTATAAGATAACACGGCTGAGAGATATGACGGTTGTGGCACATCCGCGTGAGGTGCTCGGTCATGGGGTGGTCAGCGGCAGAGAAATTATAAGCTCGATGAGGAAGGCCTGCACGAGGAGATTACTCATTACTCGTTCGGTGATCCGGTCCGACCGACCACTCACTAGATGCCTAGACGTGCCTTAATCGACCAACCGCCAAATGAGACAAGAGTATATGTGTGCTACTGCTAAGTACGTAATGGCCAACAACTACCGGCCGGCCTATTCTTCACCTTAAAAGAATACTGCCCCCAGAGATAACTACTGGCATGTTCTAGTATTTATACGCTAGTAAAGTCCAAAGTGCGGCCCTGGATTTTGTTCAGGCATTAGAGTCACGACCGTGACAGATAACATATAAGCAATTAGTAGCGCTTGTTACCACCATCAATCAATATTGGTCGGAAATTTTTGAGCGGCTATTACGCACTGGTACTGTGGATGGGCAGCGATGCCAGTTTGGACCTGTACAAAATGTGGACAGCCGGAACAGCTAATGATCATATCCATGGTGACGGACGTGCTCTAAAAGCCTACAATCCAATTTGGGTGAGGTTTTCAGCAATGAGGAAGACGGATCAAGGCCTGATTAATACTAGGAGCACATTTATTCTGACTGGCAGATCATGGTGACATCAACTTCACCGGAAACACTAGTAGATGACGTGTACGGCTCCTAATGACAATTTCGTGTTCTTAGGACGACCAATCCAGTCTGCTGAAGATGCATGAACTCGTCAAAATCAGGACAGCACGTCATGCGTTTAGCGTTTCTATTCCAGAAGAAGACATGTTCTACGCGGGGGGGAACTCATGGAAGGGCGCACGGCGGGCAAAACCTCCTCTAGAAAGCATGAATCCATGGCCAGCACGCGAGGATTTCCCCGACGAACCAAAAGGGTCAGATCAACGGAGGGCGCAACTGACCAGAAAAGAACGCGCGGACTGATTTGTATGCTGCTGAAAGAATGCGAGCGGGACAAATAAGCATCGCGAAATTGACCAAGGCTTATGCGGGGCTTGACTGACCTGATCCCTGTTTCGGATGGTTCTGCACTGCACGCGTCATCCATCCCGGATGTGGAAAATGTCAGCAATAACGCTAACAAAAGATACTCGTAGATGGCAGACGGGTCTTGCTGGTCCAGCAGGCCGAGAATGTTCAGACGCAATACCAGTATTGTTTATCGAACGGCTCCCAAATAACTTCCTGATTCAATTGCATGGTAATGCTCGCAGCCAACAATGTGGATTTATTCTACAGTGTGATTGACTAGTGGCAAATTGCATAAAATATATTTGTCATTAAAAGTCCGAATTCTGCAGTCTACACGACTACACTTAGTAAAAGATGGAAGAAGAACCTGCATGTGCATCCTACTACTACAGAATCTAGGTATCATGAACAAAATTCATTCTCATTCGTGCATACAAGTTTCCACATGGGTTACGAAGGACTGAGAGATTTGCACCTAATAAGAGTTGGGAGTTGAGACATAGATACAACACAAGCAGTCAAGCACACAACTGATATTAACAGGCTAAGATACGAGACAGGTGATCGGTCTAGTAATACTTGACAACCAATGTGCATAATAGCTGGCTGCTAATTCTGCATTAGTCGAATTACAATGTGTCTAATGGAAGATAAGTGTTACCTTCATCGTGTCCATGACACGGAATCAATCTCGTCCCGAGCAGACTTGTACAGCTCAAGCCTCTTAAAGCATTGCAACCTGCGTTCCATGAGGGCAGGATCCTCATCAAGGAGTACTGCAAGTTGCTTAGCCTGCAAAAACAAAATTTATTTACTGGAAAAAAAATGCTAGGAGGAGGAATGAACAAGCTAGAACACAAAGAAAGGTTACTCACATCTTTCCCACCCACTTGAGTATAGAAATCATTAAGCAGGGACCGCTTAGCTTCGCGGACCTGACAGTGGACAACAGACTTGGGGATAGTATTCTTCAGCGTTTCAGATACCATGCCAATGTATGAGGACACATTAGAAGCAATCCTCCTGAAATGTGCATCAGTGTAACGATCATCTGAAGGAGCAGGAGGGTTTGCAGTCCTGGGATTTCCAGTTCCAGTCTTATCAACTTCCTGTGGGAGCTTGCGGAAGAACTCCACAGTCAAATATGCTGACTCCATATCAACCAGCCGTAGAGTAGTTTTCCTGCCATCTTCACGGAATCTCTCAAGGGCCTTATAGCATGCAGCAGCAAGCTCCGTTTGTAGAGTTGGAAATCGTTTCAACTCCTAAAGATGCAGTAACTTTTGTAACTAATGTACAAGGGAAAAGGGTGTAACTGATACTTTTAACTAAGAAACCAAGGGCCAACCTGAGTCTCCCCAATGGATATCCTCACCAGCTCTTTCAAAACAGAATGCACCTGCAGTGATGTATAAAAGACTCTTCAGTTGATGAAAGAAAGTACTAATACAATCAGCACAGGAAGAAGATTTCTTACAGCATCTACAGAAGCTTCAGCTGGACCTCTAAAATAATTGAGAGCAGATTCAATCAGCCGACGGTACCCTTGCTCAGGAGCAATTAAATGAGGCTGATAACCATCTGCCTGTGATACAACCCGCTTCACATTTTGCACGGAGAGGTGACGATCAAATGGAAGCTTCCGCAGAGCAGAAGGAAGTTGGTTATCAAAGACCCCATAAATTCTATCACCACCAGGTCGTCTACAAATTTTAAATTGCATTTAATATTAAGGACAGCCCAGAACAATAATCAGATTGACAGTAAATCAATTAAGAAAAACATTGATATGAGGTTTACCCTCCATCAAGATGTTCTTTAAATATTTTGTCAAATGCACGGCAAAGCTCCAGGATGAGGTACAATTGAGCCTGCAAAAGAATAGCCATGATGTCCCTATGTCCATTTAACTCCAATGCACTTCAACTCAAAATTTCAGTAAAAATTACCCCAGAATCAGAGGCAATAGGTCTACCAAGGCGATCCATCTCAGATTCAAGCTCATCAATAGTTTTGTTTATCAGAGAGGTTATGCTCGGAATGCGTGATCTGATCGCAGCCTCTAGATGCTGAAAGATTGAAGCAGCACTGCATCATCTACCTTTTTTAGATCACTAACAGCATAAATGAAAGCAATGCAAGATTTCTTGAACCTGTGAAAGAAGTTTAGCAAGATATTCTGAACCCATCCTGCTGGCAAGATGAGAATATTCAGGACTAGAATCAAAGAACTCTTGCTCTTTTCGCCTAGCAATAATCATGTCAACATTCCTGTTGATATCTGCTTGTGAACGGTTCACAATTCCAACCCAGGGATGCTGCAGTCTGTAAGCTCTTCCTTCGAGAACCTAAATGAAAATAAAGAAGGGGAAGTTACAGAGTCCAATGGCAATAAAAACAAATAATTCACACAGAACAAGAGACCACAGAAACGTACGTCAAGTGCATTTGTTCCCTTGTCCATTAGATCAAGCTTTGTCAACACACCAAATGTCCTCTCACCTGAAGAAATTTAAGATGATCCTAAGCCAAGGAATTAACTAGGCGAATCAAAAGGATAGGACTTTGTCAGCATGGAGATTCTCAAATGATAATTAACCTTAATTTTGGAGAAAGAGAAACAGTAATCTAAGTCAAATTACTGACACTTGGAAAAACTCCTGAATCATTCCACTTTACTCTTATGTCAACTTCTTACACCATCCAAAGTTGATCTAGTAGCTGACATGAGTTTACAGCTTCACGTTCTCTTATTTTATTAGTGTTCACAACCATCATGTTTCCTGGCACTTTTTTAGATAATGTAGTTTGTAGTAATCATATCGCACCCTCTGCATCAAAAGATGCACACGGTGACAAATTTATTACCTCATTTTAGAACTTTGCTACATACCATAAAACTAAGATACAGCAAGCCAAGAGTTTGAACACTACTGTGGTGACCTCAACAACAAAATTTTGAATGTTCTGGACTTATAGACATGAAAAGGTGACAGATATACTTCAAATGAGGTTTGTTAGCAAGTGTCTTATTTTTCCATTATACAAATGGTTAGGGAACAGGATAGTTCATTTAGAAACTGGTAGAAGTAACAAGGAAGGGAAGTCTATAATCAGTTAGTACAAAATGCCCCAAATTTGCAGAGTTGGAGTATAGTATGCTTCAACCTGCAACATGCTTGGCACAAATGCTCTTAGGTTCTACCCAACACACTGAAACAAGCAAATGGTCTCTATCCTAAAATGATGTGCATGCAATCATTGTTGGAAATAATCCTGTGTGCTAGGTGCATGCTAGTGTCTAGGTTCATAGCCTTTACTTTAGCTAAATTTCAGCATTGAGTAATAGGAGTAATAGGCTGATTATTTGGGTAATATTCTGCATTAATTAGGAGGCTATCACAGCCACAATTGTAGCTCTCAGCACTGTATAAAGCTATGAGGAAAATCAGAAAAAGCTCAAGTCATTCCAGCCACCAAAACCATTGTGTTCGTGTGTATCTAGTGTGTGAGAGTTCTTGGTGACCTGTTAAGAGGCTATTTGTTCACGACGAGCACATATGATGTGGACAAGTTTTGAAATGATCAAAGAAAAGGTTTTATTAGACATATGTGAAACGAGAATACACAAGTATTCAAACTCACAATCAAAGTAGGTATCATCAGCTAATAAAAGTAATATACCATGGAAAAACAAGTGTGCTATCTTGATTCATACCAGTTGGATCCACATCCCGGGCAAGCTTGATTGCATCTGATGTTGCTATATCTTGATTGGCAGGAGATATAGCCAGTATAAGACAATTCGGCTGCAAAGAAAATACAAAAATTCAAGACACCTTGTTGATGTGATTGAGAATGTAACCGTATGCAATAAGCAAAGTGCCAAAACATAGAGTAGGTATAGGAAGTTAGGAATTGAATTCAAG
Organism: Miscanthus floridulus; assembly: GCF_019320115.1. Lineage (NCBI taxonomy): Eukaryota > Viridiplantae > Streptophyta > Magnoliopsida > Poales > Poaceae > Miscanthus > Miscanthus floridulus. The sequence goes on along the minus strand of NC_089580.1, from coordinate 122,565,382 downwards.
ATAGAACAGGCATAATCAGGCATAATAATTCAGTCCATGCTATAGGAATTCTACCCAGTCTTACACTTAGTAGATCTGCTCGTGAGATCAAGTGTTATAGTTAGATGCTCTTGAATAGACTATACAGAGTATTTCCTCACCATTTTCAACTAAAAACATGGTTTAAAATAGTGGACTACGCCATTTAGCAGCAGCCTCCTCCAAGAGCCATGAAAAGTTATAGCGGATACAGCAAAGCTATTTCATTTAGTGGTTTTATAAAAAAATGGAAATTGTCAATCAATTATGAAAAAAACATGAAACTAACAATATTTCATAAACATAATACTTGAATACATAAAAAATTCTCTAGGATACATGTCCCATGTCTTAACAATCATTCAATCAAAAATATAATATATTCACGGCTATAATCAACATTCATATTCACTCAATTCACAATGAAGAAATAAACTCAACAGTTACTCAATGGCTCATTACAACATTCATTGAGTAAAAAACACAATGAAGAGGCATAGAATTCTATTCATCTACAGCAAAGAGTGGATATTTGACTCAGCTAGCATTAGTGGTGCTAAACAAATTTTGCTGCAAAGACAAATAGCAGTGTTTAGTGGAACCATTTTAAGGTGCAATAGCAAAAGAATTGGCAATATCTTAGAGGTAGGCCCTCTGAAAATGCTCTAGCGCTATTTAGAAACATGAATAATAACAAGGTAAACATCAGTGGCTTTAATTCTATTCTGAAGAAGAAATGAATGTTAACGCTGAAGCATTTTGTATGACCACTAAAGGTGCACTTCTACCAACGATGCAAGTGTTACGCCATTTAATTTAAGAAACAACATGCAAAATATGTCAAGGTCATAGTCAGTTTTAGAGATATGTGCATCATTCATACCTTATCAACATACGAGCGCACCATGCTTTCGATATCCTGAACAATGCTTTCAGGCTGCCCCTCTGAAAGAGACAACATAATCAATGAAATTTCTCCTGAAAAAGGCCCACCTAATACAAGAACGTGAACAAAAACAATAAACACATTTACATACCTACTGCAACTTTTGTTAGACCCGGCAGATCAATCAATGTTAAGTTGACCACTGCAATAATCGATTGAATTGAGTAAATAAATATATACTACAAAGATTCAGGAGCTCAGAGATGCTTTTGCATATAAATCAACTGCTCTACAAACTAGTCAACAAGAAGCGTCCACTAGCATCAATTTCAATTATTAAAACATGACCAGGAAAACAAAAGGAAACAAAAAAACATTGCAACACAGCTTTTGTCAGAAAGAAGAGATATAGTGCTATACACATAGCATTCGACTGAGATTTTTAGATTCAACAACTAAAAGAAATAGCAATAATCTCCATTTTTTTCTTGTTTCTTGAAAAAAGCAGTGGCAGGTTGTGCCCAGGGCTTAGATACCATGTGGAGAGTATATGCTGAGATGAATTGGAACTGGAGATATTTGCTTTGTCTTTCCAGTCAACCTGTCAGTTTCATCTTGGATTTCCTTCCGCACAAGAGCTGCAGAGAACAATAATTGTTGGCATCTGAGATAAGTACTTCAGCCATTTCCATGTACTGAAAAATACCAAATCCACTCTGAGATCAAATGGCAACTGCTTCTTACTAAGTTTGTGCATTCTACTTTTGAATACATGTTGCAAAGCATGATAAATGCACATGATATTTGAACTAGCAGCACAACATGGGAAACACAAAGATGATCATGCCATTTACACAAGTCGAATACTTCTTAGACCCCAATGGCAATGGTAGGTGCAACATAGCAAGTAAGGTAAGAAGTGTCATCCTCATCGAGCAGAAATTTTGAAGAGAACTCAAATAGGAGACAATACAATTGCACACTGGCAGAACCAAATTCGTTAATAACTGAATAATAGTAAGACACAGCTTCTGCTGGCAGAAATATAGTATAAAATTATTAGTTTCAGTAAACAGTGCATCTTGCGACGGTAAACATGGCCAATCAAGCATTCAATTATACTAGCAATCAACTTACCAACAAACCAATTTCATAGCAGCTTAGGCCAAGAATAAGTGAATAACCCTATATCGCTGAAGATGACGAAGGATGCTTACCGAAATCAGTGAAGCGGCGCTTGGGCATGTGCAGGAACTCGGCGTACTCCTGCACGCCGTCCTCCGTCTTGTGCAGCTGCAGTACGAGTGGCCTACGCGTCACGATCCCTTCCAATCCAAACACAAACCAAAAACCATAAAATTTCGAGCCCAAAAAAACATGATTCAGTGAATGAAGAAGGTAAAAATCTCTTCATACCTGACCCTCGAGGCAGGAAGTCTCGCCCCACGATGCTCTCGAGCACCGATGATTTCCCCGAACTCTGTACATGGCCGCCCAATTAAGCGCCTCGTATTTGAACTACGGAACAAAATCCTAGGCGAGCAAGCACCTAGAGGTGACGGAAAGGAGGCGGACCTGACCGCCGACGACGGCGACTGACGGGAGCGCTTCCCAGAGGGCGGCGACATCCCCGCCGCCGTGGTCGCCGAGGACGGTGCAGGCGCGCTGGATGCGGTTCACGAGCACGATCACGTTCTCCATGGTAGCCATCTTCGGGGTTGGAGGAGGAGAAAGCGCTGTGCGGCGACGGAGGGGGGCGGAAGGTTCTAGAAGGCAGCGGAAGGATCGAGGAGCAGAGCGCTCCCCACTGCCTGCCTGTGTCTGAGGTGTGCGAGCCGAGCAGATAGAGGCGTCGCTACTGCAACCCGTAACTGCTTTCCCTTTTTCTATTTCTCTTCCGATTTTGCCCTCGCTCTTTTCCAAGTCGTCGAGCGGGAACTGTCACTGAAGTCGCTTTTCTCCCTCATGCTTTTTTTTTATCTCACTGTTCACGGGGCACGGTTCACAGAGTCGTCCGGGCTCGTTTTTCCGGCTCCTGCGGCTCTGGCTACAGTGCATAAACAGTGACAGAGCTGGAGCACGCAGGAGCGTTGTTAAAGAGGCCCTTAATATTTATTTATTTCAAAAAAAGATTCGTGAGAGAAGGTAAGTAGCAGGTTAGCAGCTGTAGACCATCAATGGTAAAAAACGCAGCTACAAAGGTCCTATATTCATACGGGACAGGGCAGCTAGCGTCTGGATGTCTGGCAGCATTACGCGTTCAGAGGCTGCTCCCATTCAAGCGTAACATCATGTCCATCCCACCCACGTGTAAAGGAGAGCGTCCACCAGACCCATGTCACATGCGACATCCTCAACCTTGCTGCGCCCGCGCCTAGCCACGCTCCTTTCCCCGCAGCACCGCCATCCCCCGCGCGCGCCCTGTCGCCAAGCTCGAATTGCCGCAATGAGATAGAGGAAAGGGAAGGGAAGGAAAGGGAGGGAGGGAGAGGAGAGGGCGAGACGCGCCGCACGAGGTAGGAGCCGAAGTCCTATAGCATGCCGTTGTTCGCGCAGTCACCGGTGCTATTGCAATATGTGCAACACCTGGTCTATTTTTGAAATATACAGATGAAATATTTACAACATACGTTCGAAGACAGATAAAACAATTAAAACACGCGTCTAAAACACTTGTAAAAACACCTGAAAACACTTGAAAAGCCATTACAAAACATATGCAACATCCAATTAAACACACTTGCAACATACGTTTGAAAAAATAGATGAAATCTTTGGAACAGACGCTTGCAACATATGTGTATAGCCATTGCAATATATGCAATATCCTGATCTACTTTTGCAACATCCATATGAAATACTTGCAACATACCTCTGAAATATATGAAACACTTAAAACATACGTGTCGGTGCAGAAAGTGACCAACTAGTAAATATTTATAGTTTTACTGTACGTTGTGATCGGAGGTGGCCTAGCACTCAATGACACAGGATTTATACTGGTTCAAATAACATGCCCTACGTCCAATCGGGGTCGATCGACGACTGTATTCCTGAGCCCAGGTGCTCAAAGTCTGTAGTGGGGGTACAAACAAGAAGGAGGAAGAAGGGGGTGTACAAGAGGTTCAGTCGGCTCTGACCGGAAGGGTCGCGGTCGGAACTGGGTGGTTTTGCGGTTGGGAGTGTTGATGTTGATCTAGTAAGTCTGAGCTTAAAGAAGTCGATCTCTCCTGGTTGGAGGGAGTGCATCCCCTTTTATAGATAAAGGGGATGGCTTTTTACAGGTGAGAGGAAAAGAGTACAGATATTTCTAAGCCTTCCTACCTATGGTGATGAAAAATAGATAATGGTTGAAGCCTCCCAATACTGTCGATGTCGCTGTAGGATGTCAGATGTGTACGGAAGGTCAAGCTATCTTCTTTAGGAAGGATGGACGCCAGTACCTGCAAATACTTCTGGATGCCTGGTGGCATGTGAGGAGCCATGCTATGTTCACTCAGTATGGCAGATCCTAGAGCCCATACCGCAATCGGTGTCCAGAGACACGCGGAGGGGGCTTACCATATGGGAGTTTCTAGCGGCCCCTACAATACTTTGTGTCAGGGTGGCTACAGAGCACTGTTCCGTGTAGGGTATGGTCCCTGGTACAGTGGTTTTAACTTGTGAGCCATGCCTTGCCTTTCTTTGCACATCTTCTGGTTCTTTCCGAGCGGGCGTCCTCGATCGGATGGTTCCCTATTGGAGAATAGCGATGAGCAGGGTTTTCTATGAATCCCGGTCGAAGACACGGGGCCAGAGTTGGAGGCGGTCCTCGGATCGGGCTTTTTGAGTGGAGGCCGTGCGGAGACGGTCGGGGCCTGACGCTAGCGCTCTGATCGGAGAGGCCGTTCGGAGCTAGCCTGAGCCTGAGCTAGCGCTTCGGTCGGAGAGATGGACCGAAGGCGGCCTGGGCCTAAAGCGAGTGCTCCGGTCTGTTGAGTTCAGACTCTTGGGCTGGTCCAGAAGAAGAAAAGGTCGTTCTTCTGGGCCGAGCCTTGGCGTGGAAGCCGATCCTCGAGGGACCCTAGGTTAATAAACCCGACAGGAGCCCCCGAGCCCCCGGGCGATTCAGACATAATCGTTTGGGGGATTTTTGTCTTGCAGCCGGGTGTGCGCGAGCGTACCCGTGGGTGTAGCCCCCGAGCCCCAGGCGATTCGGACCGAATCGGTTGGGGGTGTTGTGTCAGCAGGCGTGCATGTTTTTTAGTTTGAGATGGAATTTTGTTTAACCATGGCGTCATTGTGCAGCCGAGGTGTTTTTAAGCGCGGGGATTAGATTGAGACAGAACTTAATGATCCCAGGGTCGGTGCGTGCCGGGGATCGGACGAGGAAGTTTTTAGTTTTTGAAACAAGCCCTGGCGTCGGTGCGCGTCGTGAATGGAAATAACTTAGTTTCGGATGCAACAGAGTTCGATCTTTGACGTCGGTGCGCGCCGTGGGATCAGGTAAGGTGGAGTCGCAAGTAGACCCAGGCGTCGGTGCTCGCCATGGATCGAAAGAGTTAGTTTTAGTTAGTGAAGCCGTCTGAAGCCATTACGCGAGTTAAGGAGTCGCGGTCCTAGGAGCCGTAACCGGATATCGCCGATCCTGTCGATGCGAGTTAAGGAGTCGTGGACCCAAGCTGTAGCCGGATGTCACCTATCCCATCAACGTGAGTTAAGGAGTCGCGGTCCCAAGCCGTAACCAGATGTCGCCTATCCCGTCGATGCGAGTTAAGGAGTCGCGGTCCCAAGCCGTAGCCAGATGTCGCCTATCCCGTCGACGCGAGTTAAGGAGTCGTGGTCCCAAGTCGTAGCCGGATGTCGTCTATCCCGTCGATGCGAATTCAGAGTCACGGTCCTATAGCGTTTAAACCCCCAAGCCCTGTCGAGCCTTCATGGGGGCTGTGAGTCATTTTTACGCTACCCCATCCGATTCCTCACAACCGGAGGGGCTGAGTTTCATCGCCTGTCCCGATCGCTCGGGCTCAAAGACTAGCTCGGTGAGCTCGCTAACGGGTGTGATCGAGTGGAATCCGGGTTCGTCGTTCATGACGGGGTCGACATAGCCCTCTTATGACATTCCACTACTCCTTTACCTTCAGCCCGGCAGATACCTAGGTCATTCCATAGACCGACCCGGGTGGCCTGATGGCCTCCCCCTCAATGGAGATTCTGTGAGCCCGAGAGGTTCAGGATCGAACGAGAAGGTTGAGATGACCCGGTTTGCCAGACCAGGCGAAGGCCGCACGGTGCTCATCTACGATTTTCTCCCCTGGCTCTGTTTGGTTGCTCATGTCGAATGAGGCAAGCCACCGCTTCGTGGCACAACATGGAGCATTTTGGTGCATTTCGCTGCACGTGCGATGCTTAGTTCCCGAGCCCCTGGGCGGTTCATGCCCTAATCGTCCGGGGGGTTCAGGCGTATGAGATGAATGCGCGTATGGATGTATGAATGATTTGTAATTGAAATAGAGAGGCTTTGATAGTGTTCTACCTTGAAGACTGGAGAGACGGGGTTCGTCGAGCTCCAGTCGGAAACGTCCGTCTGGGACCTGCGCTTGTCAATCATGGGTTAGCCCTCGCGTGAACAGTTTTGTATTTAATGAACGCATGCTTACCTTGATGACCTAAGAGACGAGGTTCGGAGAGCTTTAGTCGGAAATGTCTGACCGGGACCCGAGCTCGTCATTCGAGACGGAGTCGGCATGGCCCGCATGGGGCGTCCCTTCGCTTCCTTCCTGTATCTCAGGTACTTGTCCTGAGTGAATCGATCGACTTAGGAGTCCAGTTGATCTATCCTGGGTGACTCAATCAACTCAGGGAGGTCTGGTTGTCTTTCGGCGGAGTTTTTGCGTGGTGACGCCTGCACGACTAGAGTGACAGAGTTCGAAGAGCTCTAGTCGGAGACGTCCAGCCGGTACCTGCGCTCATCAACCGTGGGTTAGCCCTTGTGTGAACTGTATGTATTAATGAACACATGCTCACCTTGGTGATCTGAGAGACGGGGTTCGAAGAGCTCCAGTCGGAGCCGTCCGACCGGGACCTGTATCTCAGGTGTTTATCCTGAGTGAATCAATCAACTTAGGAGGTCGATTGGTCTCTCTCGGTGGAGACTTCATTGTTGGATCTCTCTAGGTCATGCCTGGGGAGATAGGGAGTCGTCCACGTGTGGTGATGCTTTGGTTTTCGTGCCCGACGTGCGGTAGTGGCTGGTGTGCGGTAGTGGTGGGCCATGTCCTGGTCATGTCCCGTCTGATTAGGAGCTATTTCATCATGCTAGGCATGTCTCGTCGATCAGGGGGTGTCCCATCTACATTAAATGGAGAGAGAGAGAGAGAGAGAGAGAGTTTCTCGCCCCGCCGCTTTGCCTTCCTGATCGACATGCCCTTTCCTAACCGATGCTCCCTTTCCTTTAAGTAGGAGAAGAGAGAGGGTGTTCGCCTCATTCTTTTAGCTGTTCATCGTCTGCCACCGCCACCTTTTCTTTTCCTCCTCGTCGAGAGTGTTCCTGAGAGCTGTGGAGGTTTCTAGAAAAGGAAGGGTGAAAGAGTGAGGGAGAAGAGGAGAATTCACCAGAATGTTGGACTGAAGGTCATCCACCATGAGGGCGTTAGTGCTGGAGGCATTCGTCGTGAAGGGGTTTCTGCCGCCACAGAAGGTGGTGCACTGGAGGGTCCCTGGGAAGGAGTAGTAGTTCCTGCAACCTCGTCCTGATGAGGTGGTGTCTTTCCTTACCTTCCACGAGCATGGGTTAGGATACCCCACGCATTGGTTCCTGCACGGGCTCCTCAACGAGTGGGGTCTAGAACTATAGCACCTCAATTCAATGGGGGCGCTGCACATCACTGGCTTCGTCACCGTCTGCGAGGTCTTTCTTGGGATGGAGCCACATGTGGACCTCTTCTGGCTCTTCTTCTCTAGGAGAGCGATGGTGAACTAGAGTTCGGCCGAGATCGCTCCGGTCAGAGGCTTCACCCTACAGAGGAAGCCATGCACGGGAAGCTCGTATCCCGCATACTCCCCATGTGATTCCAACCGAGGATGGTATGGGGAGTGGTTCTACATTAGGAATCCGGTGGGGGCACCATTTCTAGCGTTTACCAGCGGGAGGACGGTGAAGCAGAAGAGTTGGTCGTGGGGGTGTGCCCACACAGAGAGGCACAAGGTGGAGGTCATCGAGGAGGAGCTCTGGAAGCTTGTAAGGGATGGCCTCGATGGGGTGCGGGTGTTCCACACCTTTTACCACCACCGGGTCGCACCGTTGGCGGAGAGGACACACCCGATGTGGAAGTATGACGGCCGGTCAGACCCTGACCGTGCGTCGCCGGAGGAGCTGTCGGACGATGAGATCTGGAGTCGCATCGGCTGAGTGCTACAACTGAGGCCTAATGAGACAGTGGTGGGAAAACCCATACCGTTTAATGCCTCGATCATGCCCTCGCTGGTATGCTCCCTCGCTTTGCTCGTGCTTTTTCCTCTTCCCCTCTTCTTTTTTGATTTTGGTTCATTCGTTCCATTGGGGCTTGGGAGGTACAAGTCCTGGCCGCACCTTCCTAAGAGGGCGGCGAGCTAGGCCCGACAGGCTGCCCAAAAGGAGGCGGTGGACGCCCGGAAGAAGAAGAAAACCAAAGAGGTTCAGCGAAAGGAAGGGAAGAAGAAGGAGGTCGCCCGGCGCGTGAGGGTCGGGGAACGTGCGAGCGACATCGAGTTGGAACTCACGTCGAATGATCCTACGGATCTAGACGACATGGCCTTCTTCGACGAGGAGGAGAGTCGGGAGGTTGTTACGACCTCGACGATGCGTCGCGACCTCGCGGCGACGTCTGCTGGTGGGGAGCAGGAGGCCACACAGCGCGCGGAGGTTCCTACATCGAAGAAGCATGCGGCTAGCGCGGACACTGTGGGTGAGCGAGCGGCGAAGCGGATGTAGTCACTGCACCCCTCAGTAGTGTTGCCACCTCCACTGTTGCTCGTGGTGGACACGGCTGGATGAGCCGGGCAGTCCGAGGAGCGGCCCGATGAATGTGCGGCGGCGGGACCAGTGCCGACGCTGAACTTGCGGCTGGAGGTGGCCCCGCCTACTGTGAATGTGGCCGAACAGTCCGAGTGGTTCGAGGGGCAGACTAGCGCCCGATCGATGCATGACTCGTAGTCGAGGGACGCCCCGACCGCTGCTCTGGTTGGGGAGCCCCGAGCCGGAGGTCATGGCGATTCACAGGCCAGGCAGGAGCAGGTTGGGTTGGCTCTAACCCCATCCAAAGTGAGGGGGCATGGGTCGTAGTCCGAGAGCGGTCCTCGTCCTATGGGCGCATCGAGGTCGGGGTCGGCCTTCAGAGTTGTGCCGCTCGCCACCCGGTATGTCTTTCTCCATTTTCTTCTAGTTTTTTGATGGTTGAGCTTTTTGTTGGAGTGTGACTGACCCATACCTTCCGTTAGTGGCTTGGGGATGCCGGGTATGAGTATTGCCCCATCGTGCAGGAGACCTAGAAGCCCGTCCTGCAGCGTGTCACGGCGGCAGGACCTTCCGTTCTAGGGATGGTGCCCTCCGACTCGGCTATCGAGGAGGAGGTGACTGTGGCATTGGTGTTAGCGGCAATCTCGGTGCTGATGGTAGTGGTGGCGTTGGAGGTGACTCTCACGGTGGAGGCAAGGGAAACCGAGCTTCCTGCCTTGCCGGGTAGAGGGTCACGCGGCTTGCCCTTACCGTCGGAGCCAAAGGCACCAAGGGAAGATGTGGTCGGGCTAGGGTCGAGACGCCCAGCGGCAGCCTAGGTCGACGAGGTGGTGGACATCCCGTCTGATGATGAGGCGGATGTCCCGATGGTGCCATCACAGTAGCCCGTTGGTGATGTCATGGTAGGGCCGTTGGTGCCGTCGTAGAGGCTGGCGGTGGTCCAATCGATGGCTGGGACCTCTGGCGGGTCGGTGGTGTCACCGCGGGACTTGGCGGTGGCTCGGTTGGAGGCTGGGCCCTCCAACAAGGTGCCAGAGGGTGACCTAGAGTGGCCCTGCCCTGAGCATCCAATGAGCGCGCGGTTCGTCCTTCAGGACTCCTAGGAGCGTCAGCTCTAGGATATCTTCGGGGGGCAAGGGCACGTCGTGGTATCAGAACTCATCAAGCTGACCACGCAGCTTGAAAGCGCCTAGAAGCGGGCTTTGTTTGCCTGGTAGTTGGTTGAGGGTGACATGCAGCTTGCGGCTGAGGTGAGTTTCTGGTACTTGTCCTTTTCCCCTTGAATCTCCTTGTCGGTTGTTTTTAGCGTGCTTACCTTTCATAGGAGATAAGGAAGACGTCGTCCCGCAAGTCCCACTTCCTCCAATCAAAGTACGCCCGAATGGTTGAGCTCGAGTGTCGGGCAGAGTCCGCTTGCCGTGAGTCTTGGGACCGGGCAGCCACGGTGCGGGTGGAGGGGCAGCGTGCGGAGGAGCGGTCGACTACGGCCGAGCAAGGGCTCGAGGAGGCAAGGGCCCGCCAGGCTGAGACTGAGGCAGAGTTGTGGGTGTCCCTAGCGAACACCGAGGTGGCGCTTTAGGAGGCCTTGGTGGCCCTTGATCCAGAGCGCGCCGCCTTGGAGTCAGAGGAGAAGGCCCTAGAGGTGGAGCGGAGGGCCTGGTCGGAGGCGGATCGAGAGGTGGTCATGCTCTGGGGTCGGGTTATGGAGATGGAGGACATGAGTGCTTAGCTGCATAAGCAGGTGGCCCAGCTGCGCGAGCAGGTGGCTCGGCAAGCGAAGGATCTCTCCACCCTTGAGGCTTCTCACATCGGTATGTCACCTTTTTGTTTTTTGTTGTGTTGGCTTTTCCCTCAGCCTATTTCTAAGCTCGTTGCTCTTCTCACAGAGCTGGGTGGAAAAGTGGAGGTGCTGGAGCAGGACCTGGAGACGACCAAGGCGATGCTTGGGCGGCGTACGGAGGAGCTGGCCAAGTCCCGTGAGGAGCGTCGTGCTCTTGAGGGGGATCTCGACAAGATCCACAACATTGCACAGCACGTCGTTTCGGAGATCTTTGGATCAGCGCCGAGCACCAGCGCACCCATCGTCCAGCTGGTGGAGGTCCCAGGGGAGGTCTAGGATCTCATTAGATCCGGGCTATTCTACGGAGCGTCGAGAGTGCTAACCGCGGTGGGGACGCACCATCCATACCTAGACTTCACCACCATATGTAGTGGATACGCTGAAGGCATGAGCATGGCGAATATCCAGTCGATCGGGGAGCGCTTGCTGCCACACGTGCGGTCAGTGGCAGATCAAGTCTCCGCCGAGTGGGTGATGGACGTTTGTCATGAAGACCTAGCCAAAAGCGCATGTGGAGAGGATGCTGCAGAGCTCTCGGATGGCGAGGAGCCTGGGTCGGAGGTGAATGTCGCCCCGATTTTGGTCGAGCCGGATGCCATGCCGTCGGGAAGTGAGCAGCCTGCGCCTTCGTCGGTTGCACCATCGTCGGATGTCGTCGGGTCGGCCTAGTAGCATGTAAAGATATAATAGTAGTTAGTAAATGTAGGAAGTTTTAAGTTCATGGGAAAGCCCCCGTGTAAGACATTTCGTGGTGTGTTTTAATGACTGCAATCGATTTTTTGCTTTTGTAATAGAGTTACTCCGTTTGGGGAAGCTTGTTCCCTTTCATTCCTTAGTTCTCCCTTGGCATAATTTTATTTTAAATTTCTTTCTATCTCGTACCTACCTGTTTGTTCCGTGGGCTGCAACTTTACAAGCCTAGGGTATGGCCCGCGAGGCTCGGTCGGTCATAGCAGTAGGAAAAGGCGGGGTGTGATCAGTCGGAATGTTCTAAAGCAAAGTTACGTAAGGTAAAACAAAGGAACGAACTACCCTTTTACTCAGGTAGGAAGGAGTCTCTTTATACAAAAGCAAAAGAGTACTTAAGGTAAAAAACAACAAAGGGGTAGTAGAGTCCCCCTGGTGGAGCCCCCGAGCGCTCCGAGCCGAACAGTGTTTGGGTCGAGGTGCTCTTGTAGGAGCGTTCACTAAGTAAGGTAAGACTGAAACTTAGGAAAAGAAGAAAAGACATAGTTGTTCCAATGTCCACGGAGAGGGCATCGTCGTCATCGTCGTCCTTCAGTTGGTGCTTCCCTGTCTTCTTCCTCCTTTGGCCTGTCAGCCTACCTCAGCAGGCGCCTAAGGAGCTAGCAGTCCTTGTAGAGATGGTTGACGGGATAGTCGTGGTTGATGCACAGGCTCTCCATGAGCTCGTGAAAGTGGCCCGGAGGGTCTTGCTAGGGCTGAGTGCCCGCGTAATCTGCCGTGGCAGCCAACGCGGAGTTAGTCGGTCGGCGGTGATCCTTTCTGTTCTTCCTTCCCCTCTGTGTGGAGGGGCCCTCGTCTTGATCCTGGCGCTTGGCCTTACCTTTGTCGCGGCCCTTGTTGAAGCGCAGCAGAAAAGGCGCTTGCTAGGGGTGTTGGACAAAGGTCCATGGTTCTAGGTTGTTAGGGCTGGGACTCCGATCGACGCTGCGTGCGTCTTGGTTTGGTCCGAGCCGCGCGTAGATGGGCGGTCGGCACGGGGCGATCGTCAAATCAAGACGAGGAGCGGTTGCGGCTTCTTATGCCGCAATCGGTGGTTGTGGCGATGACAGGGTGTAGTGCCCCGTCTGTTGTGTCCCTATTCCCCGGACGGGGAGCAAAGTCATGGGTCGGCGTCGCGATACGGAGCACTCCGCTTGTTGAATGGTGGTGGTCTCCAACAGCGCTCGGAGGTTCTGATGGATTGCCCGTCCGTGAGGGTCGTTCGGCTCGGGTAGGTCACGCAGGAGCATTGCCACGGCGGCACCGTTCTGACTAGCCCGAGCAAACTATGGGGGGTTGGTCTCTTGAACTAGGGCGTTGCGCTAGGGCTGACGGGCATGACCCCGAGCGCCGCTCGCCGGTCTATGCGCATAGGGCGTAGTATGGTGCGCCGAGCGCGTTGGTGCAGTTGGTGGCTGATGCGGCCATTGTCGTCGTAGATCCTCCTCGTGTTCACATGTGAGCTTGGGGGTCCCCGTGTGGGGGCCCAGCGAGGCATGGGTCCGGAAGGACTCCATCACCCCTAGCAGCTGTTCCGGGGCGTCTGCTACAGCGTACTCCTAGGACCGACGGTGGCTAGGCGCCACGTCGCCGATGTTGGAGCCGTCACTCCCGACGTTGTCGTCCATGATGTCGAGGAAACAGGTAGGAGCATAGCTCGCCATCCCCACAAACTCAGACATGAGGGGGTGCGGTGCCAGCACCTTTTGGAGTCCCCGGGCGTATGCGTCCGTGAAAGACACAAGGCCATAGGGGAAATGGCCGTATGGCGGAGCGGGGTTTGAGTAGAGAGTTTGCTCGGAATGAAGCGCAGATGCCGCGCCGTCGAAGTCGCGCGTCCCAGAGTCGATGGAGGATGTTCCTCCGAAGGGTGCCGGGTCACGAGCCTCCTCACAAAGGTAAAGTACGCCAGCCGGTTGGCGACGAAGTCTAGGCTCCCAAAGCGGAAGACCTAGAATGGCTCGAAGATGGGTGGAACATGCATCCCGACGGGCGAGACTGCGGGGAACTCCAGCGAGCCGAAGCGAATCGTATCGCTCGAGCCTGCCACGACGGGGGTGGCGGAAAAATGGGCCATCCAATGATCAAGAGTGTTGAACGTACAATGTCTTCCCCACGGACGGCGCCAACTGTCGGTGCAGAAAATGACCAACTAGTAAATATTTGTAGTTTTGCTGTACGTTGTGATCGGAGGTGGCCTAGCACTCAATGACACTGGATTTATACTGGTTCAGGCAATGTGTCCTACGTCCAGTCGGGGTCTGTCGGCGACTTTATTCCTAAGCCTAGGTGCTCAAAGTCTGTAGTGGGGGTACAAACGAGAAGGAGAAAGAAGGGGGTGTACGAGAGGTTCGGTCAGCTCCGACTGAAAGGGTCACGGTCGGAACTGGGTGATTTTGCGGTTGGGAGTGTTGATGTCGATCTAGTGAGTCTGGGCTTGAAGAAGTTGATCTCTCCTGGTTGGAGGGAGCGCATCCCCTTTTATAGATGAAGGGGATGGCTTTTTACAGGTGAGAGAGAGAGAGAGAGTATAGATATTTCTAAGCCTTGCTGCCTACGGTGATAAAAACTAGATAATGGTTGAAGCCTCCCAATACTGTCGATGTCGCTGTAGGATGTTAGATGTGTATGGAAGGTCGAGCTATCTTCTTCAGGAAGGATGGACGCCGGTACCTGCAAATACTTCTGGATGCCTGGTGGCATATGAGGAGCCACGCTATGTTCACTCAGTATGGCAGATCCTGGAGTCCATACCACAATCGGTGTCCAGAGACACGCGGAGGGGGCTTACCATATATGAGTTTCTAGCGGCCCCTATAATACTTTGTGCCAGGGTGGCTACAGAGCACTGTTCCATGCAGGGTATGGTCCCTGGTACAGTGGTTTTGACTTGTGAGCCATGCCTTGCCTTTCTTCGCACGTCTTCTGGTTCTTTCCTAGCGGGCGTCCCCGGTCGGATGGTTCCCAGTTGGAGAATAGCGATGAGCAGGGTTTTCTATGAATCCCGGTCGGAGACACGGGGTCGGAGTCCGAGGCGGTCCTCGGATCGGGCTTTCCGAGTGGAGGCCGTGCGGGGGCGGTTGGGGCCTGACACTAGCGCTCCGATCGGAGAGGCCATTCGAAGCTGGCCTGAGCCTGAGCTAGCGCTCGGGTCGGAGAGATGGACCGAAGGCGGCCTAGGCCTGAAGCGAGTGCTCCGGTCTGTTGAGTTCAGACTCTTGGGCCTGTCCAGAAGAAGAAAAGGCCGTTCTTCTGGGCCGAGCCTTGGCGTGGAAGCCGGTCTCCGAGGGACCCTAGGTTAATGAACCCGACAATACGCTTGCACCATGCGCTTTTAGCAAAACCCTGATAGGCGGAGTACTCCACAGCGGGATCCAGCTGTTCAGTCGTGGCGGAGAAGGAAGATGGCAGTGAGGGGGCGACTATGCGAGCGACGACTGCCATCTAAGCCAGCCTAGGCGTGGCGCGGCACGGCTGGCCCGACGCACAACCGTAGCACGCGTAGCCACCCTGACGGCTACCCGATCGGGGGCACAGCCGGAACGAGTAGCGAGAGGCGTGAGTGGTGCGCGTGAAGGGTGGGGACAAGGAGCGAGCAACACGAGATGGGTCGTGCAACAGGAAAGCGTGGCAGCACAGCAAGGCAGGCGTGTGGCGGGGGAAGCACGACAGAGCGAGGCGGAGTGGACGCGCGACGTTCGAAAAGGACGACCTCCGTGGCCTATCATTATTGATATTCATATACATTACTATTGATGTGACGAAATTTTAAAAAAATGAAAATTGGCTGCATACGAAGTGACGAAAACTGAGCATGTACAGTGTACAGACTGTCCCTTCTTGTAAACGACTTATTCTTTTCTAGACCTTTTCAGCAACCCTTGGCAAATTCCTGTCTCGGGTCTTGTTTAGATTGTAAATTTTTGTAATTTGGACACTGTAGCACGTTTTGTTTGTATTTAACAAACTTTGTTTGATCATAGACTAACTAGGCTCAAAAGGATTTGTCTCGTGATTTATAACCAAACTGTATAATTAGTTATTTTTTATCTATATTTAATGCTCTATATATGCGTCCAAAATTTGATATGATGAAGAGAGATTGAAAAAATGAATTTTGAGGCAATCTCAACGAGGCCTCGTACTCTCGTTCGCTAGAATTCGCAAGGATAGTTTCGGAACGAAAGTTGAGACGGCGGGCGGATAAGGACAGTGGGGCCTTGTCTAGTGGATGGACAGAGACAGGACGGTTTGTTCGAATGTCTTTCAAAATTTCTCCCTCAGATTTGAAACCTTTGTCAGGGCATGGTGGGTCACCCCTAAACTATCAAATGGGCCAAAATTAGGTCAGAAGGAAACAACAACGACGCCAGTCTTCCACGTAGATATATCCACTCAGAAAAAAACCATGGAAAAAGTTTACATTATCTCATCAACTTTTACGGCTTTTCCTCCCTGAACTCTAAAACCAGTTAAACCATCTCCCTGAACTTTTAAAACCGTTCGTTTCACGTGCCTGACCGGTTATAAGCGGTTTTAAAAGGTGATTTTATTTTTTATTTATTTCGGTTAAATTTTTAAAAAATTATAGTAAATCACAGAAAAATCATAAAATAAAAACATAGATATGGCATTAAAGCAAAATTGGGCCTGTGTAAGAAAAGAGAAATTGGGCCCAAACAAGGCCTTTATATTTTGAAACAAGAAACGAGGCCTTTATATAGCTGCCGGCCTTAATAACCTTTTGGGCTTCCATTTTTCTTTGTGTGATGAGTGGGGTTCATTATTTGTTCTCCCCTCGTTTAAAATCCTCTTCCATTTTTCTTTGTGTGATGAGTGCGGTTAATACATGTTTAAAATCCTATTTAAGTTTCTATTTCTTCATACGACATGATCCTTTGTTTGCAATAAAAATGTAAGCCATAAAAAGTAGACAATTCTCTTCAATCCTAGAGCAGGTTTTTATAGCACTTTTATTTATGAGCTTCGATTCACCCCCATACATACAAACATGTTACAAAACACGTACAGGTGTGATTACACAAGATAGAAAAAGATCCTTCCTCCATTCTACTCAATGAAGTAGAAGTGCAGGAAGGTCGGTATGCGCGTGTGCCCAATCAGACTGATCAGTTCAGTTGGTTGTCGCGCTTGAGCTTCTTTTCGGCCAGCATGCCCTCGATGGCGGCCTTCCAGACCTTGCAGTGCGTCTGGTGCTCGAACAGCAGCTGCACCGTCACCCCTTCCTCTGACGTGATCAGCGCCACCGGGAACGCCGGCCGCCCCTCCACCACCGTCTCGCCGCCGCCGTCTCCAACCGCCGAGACTACATCTGAAAATCATCGTCGCCACCAAACGGCAGATGAGCAGATCGATCAGTCGGTGGATGAAGCCGGTATCAAGTATCAACACAGTATGCGGCCAAGCAGCTGGGAGCCAAATCACAACAGCGACGCTAGTACCAAGGTAGAAACAGACCAATCGTGACGGGACTGGACCGGCCCTGGAAAATTGATTGGGTCGTTAGAGACAAGCGTGTCGGCAGGGGCAACCGGCCAAACGCCAAACGGCTCAGGTGTTACGGTGCAGTGACGTCGCGGTACAGGCAAGCGCCTCGTCGTCGTCTTCCCCGGACAGGCCGGCCAGCCGAGCGCGCGGCGATACAGAGTGCGCGCACCCACGAGCATGCACGCGCGCGGCGACGACGCGGCAGCGGAATAGCGTTGTGAGATGACTGCGTGCACGAGCTGTTACTTACAGTCCTTGAAGGTGACGAACGCGCCGTGCAGGCGCTTCTTCCCCAGCCGCAGCACCACCGCTGCGCCGTCGCCGCACCGCGGGAAGACGGACACCGTCCTCACCCGCAACCTTCCTGCACATATAGCACCCAAGCAAATACGCAGACAGTAATCAGTTGCAGGGTCAAGCTACACACAATAGCGATGCACAACTACTACCACAGAATAGATGCATGTCGTCTCTCACCACAAGGCAGACAGACTCTGAGAGTCGTGCCCTTCTGGATGCCAGCGCTGACGCTCATGGCCATGGCGTTGCTGCTGGTGCTGGTGCTGATTCCCCTGAGGTCAGCTGCCCTTTGCTTCAGCGTCGCGGCTCCCCTCAAACCTGGCAGAAGCATCAGACACGAACATGTAATCAGTTCCCCTTCATTCTGAGTTTGTCACATTAAATTTTGGGCGTGGTTTGCCGGTGCTACATGTGGCAGCGGAAGCAGTGAGGGTGAGCAGCTCGGCGGAGGAGCGGCTCTCGAGGCCGGTCCTCACGGCCGACGTGACGCGGCCGCGGTTGGCGCCGGCGGTCTCCGCGGCCTCAGCGCACACGGTGGCCACCAGCGCCGCGGCGGACGCTAGCACCGCGCCTAGCCTCCTGTCGCCAGCGCTGGCCGAGGCCGCCGGCCTCAGGTCGCACGCCGACACGATGCCCGCGACCGCCGCAGCGAGCTGCGCCACCGACACGGCAGCGTGCGCCTGCGCCGTGTGCAGCCGGAGCTCGTCCCTCCGCCTTCTCCGCCGGCTTCCGGTGAGTGGCACGCTGTCCAGCAGGAAACCACGCAGCATCGCCTTCATATTTCCAACTTTGAGCTGCAAAAAAAGAAAAAGAAAAGAAAAGAAAGAAAGAAAGAAAAGGAGCAAGCGAATCAAACAAGGCAGTCACTGTATCAGTTCCGACAATATATCAGCTGTGCTATCCTGTTTTGTCACTGCAATTACAGAGTGCTATATGCTGTTTCAATCTGGCACTCTGCGCCATGTTATGAGGAACATTGGTGTTTGTAATAACAACTGGCTAGTATCTTGTCCTTACTCCTTACTTACCCAGGCAGGCTGGACGAGCTTGTGCCGGCGCTGTCCGCAGTTAGGCCTGCCGCCGGCTACAAGTCTCTGTCAGGCAAACCAGGGATCATCATTAACACTGGGGCAATAGTTCACTGCTGAGACGTGAGCCCAGTGTCTGACTTACACATTTCTGATTGAACAATTGGTTTGTTGTTCCCCCATTAAAACGAAACGTGCCAAGATGCTTTTCTTTGTCTTCGCCTCCGTCTCCTCTTGCTTCATCTTGCTCTGGGTCCTCCAGCGATGATCCCAGGCTCTTTATTATATTACAATAGATAAAAGTAACCGTGAACAAAAGACAGAACATTCTGCACACTAAAAAAAGGTGAAAAAAGATGCGTTTTTTTTTCTAAGGAAGATCCATGCAGTAATAAATAGATAAGACTGAAGTGAAGCGTTACTGTAGGTTGTGCGAAGCATTATTTTGTATATGGATTGTGAAACAATGGAGTGGCTTGAGAGAAGATGTCGCCACTCGGTTGGTGAAAACTGAAAAAGACATAAACATACACTGGGGGAGAGTATTTGGAAGAGATCCGAGGAGGAGGGGCTCCATGTCCGAGAGAGGAACTCCATGGCCTGCTCAGGGATGACTGGCATCTCTTCCAGGTGGCAGCACTTAGAATGCCGTGACTTCCCTTTACAGCGGATGTCCGCCTTCTGCGCATCGATTGGTGCGCTCTCTGCCTGTTTGAACATTCAGCAATGGCTATATATATTCACACCAAATGAAACAAATCTACAAGAGAATGATGCAGCAGCATGATGCCAAAAAAAAAAAAAAAACTCAGTATATATATGTAGGCACTAGCTAGGAACTGATGATCAGAAGTTCAGAACAGCAGTTTAGTCCATCTCTTAATTTGTCACAAGATGCAGTTATGGCAGAGGCACAAACAGTTCTGAAGACTTAAAACAAGTCAGGTTATAGTAGCCTACTAGCCTTAGCCGACATCTATGGTCAGTTTCTATTATATAACTAAAAATCATGAAGCAAAGGTTTTGCATGATCACCAACCATTTGACATGACAGTGGATGGCATCTCTGGAAGGAGGCCATCCCAAACTCCACCCCTCGCCTGAAATGCTCCATCAGGGCTGCTCAAATCAGGCTCGTGGCTGCACTGAGCGATGCAACAGAACCGGATCAGTGAGGAAGAAGTGATGAAAAAAAAGATCACCCTAACACCGTCTATTTGTAGTTGATATATGAGGGGGCAACTTCTTGTCGTCCACTAAATGTGATATCAAAGTCCTACCTACAGTATAACTCCACTGTTTTGCGATTCGCATTTGTTACTCTGGACAATCCACTAGGAAACAACCAGTAGAGAACAATCAGAATTATTGAATCAGAAAAGGCCGGATTGCCTAATTGACTGTAGACACTAGACACAGTATGATTTGAGAACTTTGTTTCATGTGTGACGAGTCTGCTTTCCTATATCAAATTTGACCGGAGGAAGCTATATAAAAGTAACTGTTTCCTGCAGCTTTCGTTCATGCGTGGCTGATCACTGGAACTTTTCAAGTCTAGAACAGTTACAGACTTTCCAAGTCTATAATGACTGCAAAGACAAATGTTTAGAGGATTTAACGATGGTATCTATGGTGTTCAACTAATTTTACAAGGAAATAAAGAAAATAACGAAACCAAAGGAGAAGATAGGGACAGATAGGACTACAGTAGCAAGCAGATGAAAGGCAGCCTGAAGATAAGCAGTCCAGAGAGAGCAAGAGCTTACCTTAGCAGGAAGCCCTGGGTGCACTGATCTTGTGACACCTGCATGGCTCCAAGTCTTTATATTGTGAGAACATACCCAAAAAAGCTGAAGCATGCGGGTTTACAATGCACCAAGAGTACTCAGAAGGATTCAGTATTATAATTTGCATTCCCCACGAAATCTTGATGTATATCGCTTCCATATCTCTTTCTGGGTTGAACTTCCCCATTGAGAACTCGTGGTACTCAAACGGCGATAATGACTTGAGCACATTGCTTCTTTTGGAATGGACCTTGCCAAAACTAAGCAGTTAGAAACAGAGTAATGTGGGAGGGCCAAGGAGGTGGTCCTGCTAATGGCAATTTGACATGGCGTATGATTGCCACTTATAGCAAATGAGTATACAAAATATGTAACGCCGTTCGTGTGACCGAGAAAAAAAAGTTGTAAATGAGATGCGCATCATGTGCCATATATACGTGGAAATCTTCGAACAATTTCTAACAGGCACTCGATCGATGTAGAGAAATTTACAAGACGGTAATGATGATTGTGATGCCGGATGAAGCATGGATTAGCTAACAGTGATTGTAAATGAGTGTCTAGCCAAAAGGTGAGAAGGCGCCATAACGATAGCTTCGGCAGAAAGCAATTAACTAGTAATCTTCGGTGTACTACAGGGGTAATCCATGATATATTCACCCAAGTGGGAAACAAAATGTATACATCTGGCAGGACATGTGCAGTGGTGATCTTGTTATTGTAAAGGTTCGAACTTCGAAGCTTAATTCCTACTTGTGGTATATAACTGATATGTGCGGTGGGTGGGATCAGTAATCAGTTGCGACCTGGTACCATCGATCAGTTGCAACCCGGAAGACTTGTGAAACCGAGGGGCGGGTGACTCATTTATCTAAAGACTGAAGCACTGATGTTAATAGGAGTTCATTGCATTGGATGGATCAGCGACAAGTGATCCAGCGATTAGGGCGAAACCACATGCTCCCGCGCCCCAATCGACGCGCATCATGGAGATCAACTTCTCCTAATTGTCGAGTTCTTTAATCTCCTAACATGGATTATAGGAAAGAAATGAAGGCGGCGTGAGGAATCAAATAACAGGAGGAATAGACGTACTGACCTTCCTTCTTCTCCGTTTGGACAGGATCAGATGTTCAGAAGAGGGAGGCCCCTGCCCCTGGGGAGAACCTCTGCTGCTGGGATCCACGAAGTGACCAAGATGAAAGCAGGCAGCGCGGTTACACATGTAAAATCAATTTCTAATAGTCGTTGCCGTAATCGCGGCTTTCAGGGCACGAAATCATGTGGCCGTTTTCAGAGAGATCCGGAAAGAAATGGGGGCCGGCCCACACGGCCATGACTGACTGACCGGTGTGTTGTCCTCTACAGTATATATATATATATATATATATATATATATATATACATCCAGGAGTAGTTACTCCCTCTTCTAATCGGGTTTGAAAAGCAACCACGGGATCCATTAGTCAGGCGCTACAGCCTCCTACAGTTCACCTTTTCAAGGGCTTGTTCGGCAGGACTGAAAAATACTGTTTCGATAGATTATTGTGAGAGAAAAATACTATTTTGACATGACGTGAACAGTGCCCAACTGAGTGGCCTAGCCAGCCTCAGCCTGCCGAATAAGCCAGCCGAACACAGCCCAAAACGCATGCATGCATATGGGAATTTATCTCCTCCTAGATTTCAGGTGATGGCTTCATGCCACATATAAAAATATTGTTTATTAAGCATAGGGATAGTGTATATCATTTTTTGGCAAGTATATTCATACTTTTTTTAGAGAGTATGTCCATATACCCGAAGACAAGTATAGTATGTGTGGATACGTGCTAGGTAGTATGTCCATATATATATGTACAGTAGTATATGCGTTTATACTTTTTAATAATAGTATGTGCACATACACGTACAATAATAGAGTATGTACACATACTACAAGGTCATATATTTAAAAATATGTAGTTTTGATACATGGAGTAAGTACGTTTGTGCACATACTACATGTACAGTAATCGAGTATACACACATTACTACTGGATTTAGGTTCTTTGCCGAGTGTTCGAGACACTCGGTAAATGCCAAATTGCACTCGGTAAAGCCTTTACCGAGTATAGCACTTGGCAAAGAACACATGACAAAAAATTGATCGGCAAAGTCTTCTTTGTCGAGTGTTTTTTATCGGGCACTCGGCAAAGAAAAGCGACCGTCACGGCGCCGGTCCGTTGACGGTCGCTTTGTCGAGTGCCAACCCTGCAGGCATTCGGCAAAGATTTTTTATTTTTTTAAAAAAAATTATTTGCCGAGTGCCCTCTATCTGGCCCTTGGCAAAGATGTTTTATTTTTTTTCTAAAAATTCTTTGCCGAGTGCCCCCTAGCCGGCGCTCGGCAAAGTTTGATTTTTTTTAAAAAAATTCTTTGCCGAGTGCCCTTTGGCCGTCACTCGGCAAAGTTTGAATTTTTTTAAAAAAAATTCTTTGCCGAGTACCATGGTCATGGCACTCGGTAAAGCTGAAAAAATAGTTTTCCGAGCGCCCATTTTTCTAGCTTTGCCGAGTGCTGTGACCATGGCACTCGGCAATGGGATCCTTTGCCGAGTGCAACACTCGGCAAAGTGACCCAAAACAGCAATTTTTAACTTTTTTTACATTCCATCATGACAAATAAATTCATACAAACATATATCATATATATATATCTCATCCATCACATATATATCTCATTGATCACATATATATCTCATCTATCCACACATCCATCCGCATATATCACATCTATCACAATATATATCACATATATAATAATAAGTGCTCAAGTTCATCCAAATAAATCTACAAGTCCATCACAAGTCCATCAAAGTCCACAAGTGCATCACAAATATATCACAAGTCCATCACCAAGTGAACAACAAATGAAAAAAATACAATGTGCACTCATCTCGACCACTGCGACTGTGGTGAAGACCCAACTCCATCATTCAGAGGTGCATGAGGTGGATTATTCGAACCACCGTCAGATGAAGACTGCACAAAGGAGAAAAGATTGCATATGAGACAAGATTATTTGGATAGCTAATTTAGGAAGGTAGAGACCATACAAGCAAAGCACAAGCGAAAGCAAAAAACTTTCATACTCACAGGAGTAGCTGCAGCTACAGGACGTGGAGGCGGAGGTGGAACCAATAACCCAGCTGGCAGAGAGAAACCCACACGTTGCCCAAGCCCTTGTAGAAACTCTGTAATGTCCGTCAGCCTCTGCACATGGGCCTACCGCTTGGCCTGCTCGGCCTCCAGCTAGGCCGCCATCCTCTGCTACCCGGCCTCCAGCTCCTGACGTTGCCTCATTTCTTATTCCAACCAGACCTACAATATTTCACTCTAATGTTTCAGTAATGCAAAGCTAATTAAGATGTGTAAAGATCAATATATGATGAGTAAAACAGGAATAACCTCGAGTGCGTTGACCCAGTGCTGTGCAGCGGTCGGCCATGTGCGAATGGCCGAGCTCTCGCTCGTGCTTCGTGCTTGGATCTGGGAGAGAGAGGGAGTAGAGGCCGTGTCGATGACGCCGTCGCCAAGCCAGAACCGCCTATGCTTCTTGCCTTGCCCCGCCCTCATGACGGCCTCTCCATCGAAGTCCTAGGTGCTCGGATCGTGGTCTAGCCCATGGAGCGACCTCGCCATCTCAGTGTACTCACTGATGCGGGAGTGGATGCTCAGGTTCGTGTATACCTCGGGCGAGTCCTCCAGGTTGAAGGAGACGTCGGACGTCGCCTTGCCCTTGTGGGCCATACACCATGCCTGGAAGTCCGAGCAAGCCTAGCCACTATGTGACGCCGACTGCGAGAAAGACAACACGATGATTAGAAATTAGGTAGAACTGAGCATCACAATAGATAAATAAATTCGCGTACCCATGCTTGTTTGTATCCGGCGAGGCTGCGGCTGCCTTGATGGTGTGCTGGACCTTGCATCTACAAACAACGGTCCCAGGCATCCCTGTGCATCTTGAGATACTCCTCCGTGAACCACCTCTCCACCATCATCGCCCAACACTCGGGATACGCTTGGCACCACCAGAGAATCATCTACACGTCATCAAGTATTAGACATATAAGAAGATCAAATTAAACCAACTTAATCTCAAAACGAATCAATATTGATGTTCTTCATTTACCTTAATGTACTGCTCTTGGGTCAGCTGCATCTCTCTTGCGTCTTTCTTGGTTTTCCTCTCTCCAAGCTTCAACCCGTAGTAGGTTACGATGGCCTGGATGCGCACCTCGTGATGCATGTCGGTGACGAGTTTTTTACAGGCTTTGGTAGTCACCTGCTCCGCCCTGGCCTCAAATCCCTCCTCGCATCTATAATAAGTCTGCATACAAAAGCGATGTATCCATTCATTATTTCAAGAACAGTCCAATGAATGCGACATATTGAGCAATGTTGTGGGAGGGAGACTTACCCAAAACTTTGCCTTCACCTGCGCCGCCTTATTGGGGTACTCCGCATTGAGGGCGATGGCGTAGTGGTCAAACGAGTAGGCCGGCTCCGTCTTCGATGCGTATGTGACAATGCCAGGGAAGTGTTGCCTGCACAGAAGACCTAGGATGCCGTTGACTAGCCGTGCGCTACCACCCGACACAACCACCCAGTTCCTACACAAGTGATTAAGAAAAAATATTAGTTTTTTTCATCATATCATATGAAGTAGTGGTGATAACATATAAAGTTACTTACTTTTGTCCTTCGGGGCAAATCACTGGGCGTCGGTGAGGAAGCGGAACCTGTGGGAGGCTCACGGGACCTCGCAAGTAGACACTCGAAGAGGAGTTGGAGGAAGCGGAACCCATGCCTAACGCCTCGCACTCGTCATCCTTGTGCGGCCCCTCCTCCTCGTCCGTCTGCCGAACCAACTCCTCGTCCGACTCATCCACGGGCGCCACCTCCTCCTCCAGCTCCTCACGCGGCGTGGGAGGAGACGGCCCCCTCCTGCGGCTGGCGGTCCTCCTCCTCCTCCTCTTGTCCGATCCCTCTACCGCCCCCTCCGCCTCCTCCTGCAGCCGGCGTGGTCTTTGGTAAATCGAGTTCATGGACCTATGACGGTCGCCCACCATTTTTGTTCAATCACCTGCAATAAAAAAGAAAAACAAGACGTAATTAGAAATAGGTGCAAAAATGAACAAAACATAAGTAGCTCCTTGGCACAAAGCTAGCGGAATAAGTAGCTCAACTCTGCCAGCACTTGTTTAGATGCAGCGCTCCTTGAAAAAATTTATAAGGTTTTACGTCGTCCCGTCCCCGCGTGCAAGGTCTTTATAGATGCAGCGCTGCTAGGCAAATGCATCCTGGCGCCAGCATCAAAATTGGACGCCTGGGATGGATGCCTGGACACCAATTTAGCTAGCTCCTATACAAACAGGCCCTAATTTTGTTTATGTTGTGATGGGCTCAATGTTGCTTATGAAAACAAGTAGTAAGATTTTTTAGAATGAGTTACATATATATATATATATATATATATATATATATATATATATATATATATATGAATGTATGAGAACCGTTAAAATTGTAATTAGTTTCTTCAGCTGTTGTAGCTCATTGCTTGATACAATGTGCAAGAACTGTAACACATAAGAAAAAAGTCTGCCAATGAAAACATGGCTAGTGAGAAAAATGGTATATATATATATATTTGCCTTTACTTGGTTTTGTTTTTTGTATGATGTTTAGCTAGATGTTCATTCATATTCATATCCTCGCAAAAAAATAATGTTCATTCATATAATTTGGCAAGTCATAATGAAATAGAAAGATTTGATTGAAATGCTTGAACTAACCACAGGGAAAATTAACCCCATTCCAGTACAATAAGTGCTCATTAATTTTGAAAAAGACCCATCGTGCTATCTTCTCTATTAATATTCAAAGAATCTTGGATATTAACTATGTTATATCACTAAAAAATGAGTTCACACCTTTTTATTTAGCATTTTTCCTTTTCTCCGACATATCTATGGCTTGACACTGTTTCTAGATGGGGTAGATACATCTGTTTTTTTCCACAAATAATCGGTCATTTTTCTTCTTCTCTAACATTGTAAGGCTTCTCAGTACTTCTAGATGGTAGGTAGATACTTATCTGCTTTTTTCACAAATAGTCGGTGGAACAGAGAGATTATTTAGACAAACTGTAGGTAAATGACCAGCCTTAGATCCAAGGAAATTGTGCATGGAAGAGAGATGTAATCGAAACTTATCTATTCTAGAAGAGAGCACATGAAAAATACAGTGAGACATTCGTATAAAGAAAGGGTACAGAAGCATACAACTATACATTGAGCGACTAAATTAGTTGTCATCAACATATTTGCAGAGTCAACTATACACCAGATTAATTAAACTGTATATGATCATATCAACTAATAACTACTCCATCCGTCCAAAAAAAAGCAAGACACACTATAGGATTTGTAGGACATGTTAGTGGTCAAGCAAAATGAATCAAAGGATCAGACCAGAGCTGATGCCGAGGACAATCCACGCGACGTCCACGACGAGCTGCTAGTAGTGGCCGGGACGCCTCCTCCTCCTCCTTCCTCCTTCCTCTCCTCCTCTCCTCTCTTTCTCCTCCACCTCCGGTGGCGCGGGCGCGGGTGGAGGCGGGTGCATGTGTGCGGTGTGTGTGGGCCGGCTAGGCCGGGAGGTTAAATCCCCCCTTTGCCGAGTGCCCCCGATCTGGCACTCGGCAAAGTTTTTTTTAATTCTTTGCCGAGTGCCCCCGGACTGACACTCGACAAAGAGGGGTTTTAATTTAAAAAAAAATATTTGCCGAGTGTCATACATCCTGGCACTCGGCAAATCGGTGATTTGTCGGCAAACCATATTTTTTTATTTTTGACCTTCAAACTTTTTCTGCAGTCCTCATACAATACCTGGTACTCCATGTTCCAATGTGGCATATTTCTCGGACTTTTTCTATATTTCTTTAATTTATTTCATTTAATTGAATTTTCTTGAATAATTCAAATTATAACTGCTAGTCATTCGAATAATGAAAAAAATGAATGAAAAAATGATATTCATGTTATTTAGTATAATGTGAGGCCATATCCAGGACTAGATCACCAATTTCGAACATCTTATTCATGAAACATGACCACGAACTTGCGGTCGAGTTGTTTTTAAATTCTATAAAAAGCAAACGAAGTCAGAAAATCATGAAACTTGTCAAGATGTCATGATATCATATGTGGAGGCTGTGATAAAAATTTGAGAAGGTTTCGCGCAAGTTGTCCTATACGATACTTGCAAACCGAAGAATCTCCGAAGAAGTTTCATGATTTCGTGAAGAGGCCAGCGAGGTGGTAAGCATCGTATGTGACAATGTGCACGAAATTTTCTGAAATTTTTATCATAGCCTCCACATACGATATCACGACATCTCAACAAGTTTCATGATTTTTGGACTTCGTTTGCTTTTTATAGAATTTAAAAACACTTCACACGCAAGTTCGCGGTCATGTTTCGCGAACAAAGATGTCCGAAATTTTAGGTCCGTTCCTGGATACGGTCTCACACTGCACTCAGTAACATGACTATCATTTTTTTGAATCATTAAATTCCATTATTCGTACCACATGTAGTTCAAATTTATATTTTCAAAAAAATTCAAGTAAACAAAATAAAGTAACTAAATATATTAAAAAGCCACAAAAATCTCCAAATTCTAACGATGAGTTCCTGGTACTTTAAAAGGGCTGCACAAAAAATTTGGAGGCCAAAAACAAAAAAAAACTTTGCCGAGCGCCGGGGCATGACACTCGGCAAAGGGGTCTTTGCCGAGTGCTAAGAATAAGGCGCTCGGCAAAGAGGTTTTTTGATTTTTTTAGAAATTTCCACTTTGCCGAGTGCCTTCACATGTAATTTTTTTAATTCCTCCCTTTGCCGAGTGCCGAAGTTGTTAGGCACTCGGCAAAAACATTTCAAAAAAATATTGAATCTTTGCCGAGCGCCGTGTCAGGGACACTCGGCAAAGTATTTTTTTAAAAAAAATCTTTGTCGAGTGCCTAACAACAGGCACTCGGCAAAGAAGGACGTGGTCAAACACCGTTACGCGGGGCAGCCTATGCCGAGAGCCTGGCACTCGATAAAGAAGTCATTTGCTGAGTACCCTTTTTATTGAGTGTCCGGCACTCGGCAAATAATTCTTTGCCGAGTGTAATTCTTTGCTGAGTACGGCACTCGACAAAGAAGGTCTTTGCCGAGTGCCTGATTTTTGACACTCGATTCTTTGCTGAGTGTAATTCTTTGCTGAGTACGACACTCGACAAAGAAGGTCTTTACCGAGTGCCTGATTTTTAACACTCGACAAAGCAGTTTACACTCGGCAGATGCCCTGTTTCCAGTAGTGCATACTACAAGGTGGAAAAGCTAGTATGAACTAGTACTTTTGCCAAAAAAAATAGGGTATGGAAAATACTCTTTTGAAAAAAGAAACAAGCCTGACATACTTTTTTGACGAATGAGGGTATATGCATATGTAGACACATGGAGAAGTTTGCTTACTGTATGTACATACTTTTTTGACAAATGAGTATACGTATATGTAGATACCTTTCCTTGGACGGGAGTATCGGTTCATACATTATTACGAGTATATTATTTTACTACGGCATTTATCTCTCAGCTTGCTTTTGGTCGCCGGTGCACCGAATACTTCGTGGTCGTCGCAGGGATGAGCCATGGACACGTGGACCGGCGTGATCGGCTGGGCTGGCTGCCAGCCCGTCATATGGGCACTATTCATGTGAACCAACCAGTAGTACTTCTCTCTCACATAAACGAACTAGCAACCATGCGAACCAACCAACCGAACAGGTTGGACGAATGCAGACGTAGCTTCCTCGAGATGCAATCTGCTACCTGGTTCATAAAGAATATAAAATGAGAAACTAGCGGGTATAGATCGACCAACGAGGGATGCAGGAAACTGAAATCATATAGATGTATAGATGCATGGGTGCATACTATAACTATACTGAAAAAGGAACACTAGAATGTAAGGCGTACAGGAGAATCATCGTTGGCATGATGCAGAACCACATACGACGGCAAAAGTTGCGGCCACAAAGGTTGCTGAGTTTTACGGATCTGCAAGGTGCAAGGAGTTTATTAGATTGGAATAAACAAATCGATTACTGCATTAAGGATTAGGACTGTCGACCATGCCTGGATCCCATCGACTAATGTTCCTAATCACAGAGAGAGAAATTAATTAAATGTGATGCCTAGGCACCACGGATCTGCATGCCACGTTTCCTGCCAGCTAGGGGCGATGCCAGCAGATGAATTAGGGGAGCAACTCGAGAACCTGAATTTAATACTGGTCAGAAAGGAAATAATCAGAGCGTGTTCGAGTAGTTCATGTATATACGTATACTACCTTTTGCTAATTTCGATATGTAATCCGTTGGCAGATCGCATTCTTGTTTTTACCTGATTGTCTGGTGGCCAGCCGCCGCATCCGGAGAAGAGACGCCAGCCTCGTATCCATCTCAGCAGCCTATAGTCGTGGCCGAAGAAAGCGGGTGCCGCCTGGTGATGAAACGAGAGAAGGCTTTTGCCCTTTCCACTGATTCAGTCGCCAGGCCTGTTCTGCTGGCTGAATTTTGGTTAAAACTTGCTGAAAAATTCTGTTCTGGCTGAATTGTTGTAAGAGGAAAATACTGTTTTCACTGAAAAAATAAGCCGAATAAACTGAATATGAGGTAAGCCGAATGGGGATCGACGTCGTCCCCCTCACCTTAAATAATTAACTCTACCCACGGGGAGGGTCTAAAACTACACCACACAAGATCTAAAAAAAAACTACACTACACAACAGATTGAAAAGAAATAGTCGTTTTTTTCTTTTTATTTATTAAGAGAAGAAGTGTGCTTGTAACGCTCATACGAGGTGTGTGTGTGTGTATATATATATATATATATATATATATATATATATATATATATATATATATATATATATAGAACTACTATCCTGTAGCTGGCTACAGAATAACTTATTCTGTAGCCACTTTGAGTTACGATAATTACTATGTTATTTTACGAGATTATAGTAACTCCTTACTAAGTGGTTTAATATAACGTTATGGTAAATATCCCCATGTGTTATAGTAACCCAACTATCGTAAATATGTATTTATATTATGGTAAATTAGTATATAAAATTATAGTAAATGGAGGTGGCTACAGAATAACTTATTTTGTAGCCGGCTACTGAATAGCCTCTCCCTATATATATATATATATATATATATATATATATATATATATATATATATATATAAGACATCGCATACGTCATGACACAAACAAGCATAGTAAGCAGCAACCCCGTTATCCTATATGCAGATCTGCTAACGAATAAGGTAATAATATAATAATAACAAATCCTATCAACAGATCCATGACACACATAGCCAAATGCGCCAAAGACGAGTTTTGAAGACCGATTCACCTTCCTATTTAAGTTGAGCACCTTCCTTGTGGGTTTCCCACTAATCCCACTCCCGCATAGGGTCTTTGAAATTCCTTTGATTATTAATTGCTAGACTAGATGTGGGCGAAGCCCAATTAATCCAACAAATCCCACAAAATTTTAAGGCCCCCAATAAATGCTCTTAGTTCTTGACATTGTTTGATATGCAGGTGTTTTTGATGAAGATTGTTAAATTGAACATCCATCTAGAAAAGGGGTTAGATTTATCCACGATTGAACAATGGACTATGACTTAAAATGATAGTTTTGTGTTAACAAGCTTAACCCAATTCCATTATCGGTACTATGCCTTAATTGGATCGTGCAATGATGCTATGTTGTATTGTTATTGTTGGAAGTTGTCATGTGTTGGTGCTCACCGTATGATCTGAGGGACCTGGGCACTCACTAGATCATCCGGTGATATTTACTGCTGAAAAACAACCAACGACTACACATATCTTAGAGGCTTAGGAAGTATTAGAGAACATTAGTAAGTGATCATTTGAAGATTAAAGATTTGCTAGTGTTGTGAGTAGCAAGCATGCATCTCTTGGAGCTCTTGGCTAAGATTTTGATCAAGTGAAGATCAATGCTTTGTTACTCTTGGTGTTTGCCAACACATATACAACTTTGTGTTGGTGACGTTGGTGGCCTTCTATTGGAGGAGATTGTTAGGAGATCCAAGTGCTCTGTGCTTGGTTTGACACTCGCTAATTCGGAGTAGAGAACATGTACTCCTAGTTGATACCCTTAGCGTGTGCTCCAACATAGACTAGGGGGTCTAGCAACACCTCAAGACCACCAAAATAAAATCTTGTAGTAATGTATCCTCCTTACTTCTTGCATTTCATACTTGTTCTTGTATCTCTTCGGATTAGATTGCAGGGGTTTCACCTACAACAGGAGACTAAGGACACCATCCTTTGGAAGTGGACTCCTAATGGAAAATATTCTACACGCTCAGCCCGTCAAGCACAATTCTATGGGGCAATCAGGTGTTCCAACACCAAACTCATCTAGCAAGCTTGTGCGGAAACAAATGCAAGTTGTTCGCCTAGATCCTAGTCTAGAACAAGGTTCTCATGGCTGACAATCTTACCCCCTATGCAACGGAACAACAGAAACCAACCATCACTATGCCCCCTATGCAATGGAACAACATGTCTCCAACCATCACTATGCCACCTAGGAGCAGCTAGAGATTCCACGGAACGCCAACCCGACAAACTTTGATAGCATTATGGACTGGTTGGAAGCTGTAGAAAAATCAGTTCACAAGGACCTTAGGTGGAGTTTCATCGGTACGGTGATCTAAAAAAAAAACTCGACCGGTGAGGGAAGAACCGTCCTCACGGCATTGTCATAGGAAGGGACCGTATGACCCCGGTCGAGAAAACCCCCAAACCCTGACACATGCCTCGAAGGGCCGAGTGAACCGGGCCGGACACAGCCAGAAGGCGCACCGTAGCCAACGCAGTCACCAGGCTCGCGTGCATAGCGAGAGAATTTTTTTTGGGTGCGAGACCGGAAATTCGCTTCCTGTGGGAATCGAACTCTGGCCGGCAGCCTCCAACCGAGCAAGGCTTGCCACCCGAGCTAGAC
Organism: Miscanthus floridulus; assembly: GCF_019320115.1. Lineage (NCBI taxonomy): Eukaryota > Viridiplantae > Streptophyta > Magnoliopsida > Poales > Poaceae > Miscanthus > Miscanthus floridulus. Next base: position 122,533,164 of record NC_089580.1, on the reverse strand, counting down.
GGTGATCTGCACTATGTGGAATCTATGGAAAGAGCGCAATCGACTAATTTTGTAGAAAAAGAGCCATTCCGCTTTACAGGTGGCAGAGAAAACAAACATGTGCTTATTGCAGTACAGATGAGCTTTCTAAACCCACGTGTAGGAGTCATTTTTGGCTATGGGGAGGGGCTTCCTAGGTTTCTCTTCTCAGAAAATTAAGGAGATGCGGCCTGCCTTCTTTTGGCGAGTTTGTTGCCACATTTTTGTATATAAACTCCTTTCTTTTTAATTAAAAGGTAGAGCACATATCATCGCGTTCAAAAAAAACTTGATAACTCATTCTTATGTGCTCGAAATATTTAGTGGCAACCTAGGATTAATCTTGTGCTAGTGTGCTCTCTAGTTGATATCTCCTTGCGTGCTCTCTACTTGATATCTCCTTGCAGATTAAGGACGTTATTTCTAGTGTGATCTTTGCTAGCGACATGGCTTAGTGTGAGTGTGATTTTTTTTTTGAACCGGAGGTAACCCCATTTCCATTACCACTAACTGAAATACAGCATTTTTGAGACATTCCAGAAAGAGAAAGAAACAAGGCCCAAGGCAGACTTACAACTACGGACTCTAACAGACAAATTCCATCTAGATAACCAAAAGCCTACAGCAAAAGATGCTACTTGGGCAACAGACCAGGATAAGTTTGTGAACCAACACTGAGTTAACTACATGAACCATTTCCCAGCAAAAGCTAAAGTAGCCATTCTGATAGCAGAAACCACAGCAGGAGAGCTTCTCATCCCTTCTTGTTGGCACCATCTCCATCCTTCAGCTGCAGCTGCCCATCCTTGCTTATCTTATTGCCCAGCAGAGAGGTTGCAATCTTCAGCATTTTGTTTACTCCAGCTTCAAGGGCTTCCTTATCAATTTCCATGAATAAACCTGCCCAGTAATTCATGAGGGCACATGCATGGCATATGATTGATATAGGATTTAATAAAGGTTTCCCTTCAAAACACACTTTGCTCCTAGCTTTCCAAATAGCCCAGCATATTGCTGCAATTTCAACAGTATGAAATTGTTTTCCTGCAGGTAACCATGTATCACACCAAATCCAGCGTCGTTCAAATGATCTGGGAACATTATTAGCACCAATACATCTTGCAACAATAGCCCACACAGCTTTTGCTGTGCTACATTAGAAGAAGAGATGAGACAGAGATTCATTATGACTGCAAAAGTAACAGGATGGATCACCTGCCCACTTCCTCTTCACCATGTTATCTTTGGTTAAAACTGCATTGTTCAACATAAGCCAAAGAAAAATCTTGATTTTGGTTGGGACCTTACCCTTACCTTTCCAGATCTTCTGATATAGGCCATATTCATTTACAGTCATAGCATTATGCATAGACTTAACACTAAAACGACCATTATTTCCAAATTTCCAAGAAACAGTATCTCTGTCACTTGTGACATTAATATTTTCCAAGTCAGTCAAGATCTTGTGCCAATCTATCTGCAAATTATCAACTAACCACCTGGTGAATGTTATCCCATGAATATCATGTTTCACTTGATGCACTATGATGCTTTGCTGTTCATATATTTTGAATAAGTCAGAAAATAAGATGTAAAGTGGTTTATCATACAGCCAGGAATCTTTCCAAAACAAAGTGTTTTTTCCATCTTTGATGATCATTTTCCTTCCTTGTAAGTATACATCCTTGACTTTTAAAAGATCGGCCCAGATAGCTGAGTAAGTCTGTCTGTGTTTCACAGTACAAATTGACTCAGTTTTGAGATATTTGAATCTCATGATTTGCTGCCACAAACAATCCTCTGTGTCAAGTTACCACCACCATTTACATAGGAGACTAATGTTAATTTTTTTTTGATATCTTTAACCCTAAGGCCTCCTTTCTTTTTGCTTTTGCAGATTTTTGTCCTTTTTAGAAGATGGCATTTCTTCTTTGTCCCCCCACCTTGCCAGAAAAAACACTCCTAATCTTATCCAGTCTTGTCAGGGTTATGATACACTGGGTATCTCAAGACACCGATTAGTTAGCCACTCGGGCGGCCTACGGTACACCAGCTAGTATAAGCCCAAACGATCGAGAACCAGCTAAGCTACGCGGACCTGGGCCAAACGCTAAGGCAGGGGTCGGCCACGATCTCTTCCCTCGGCCTTCACCACGCGCCGCGCAACTCCTCACGACCTCTCCTCCGTCCCGACCTCTGGGAGGGGCGGGGAGAGATCGAGCCCCGCCAAGCGTACCTGCACTAACAAAAAGCAGGCACACCGCACTAACCCCACAAGGATCGTGGGGACAACAGTCCTCTCAGCCCAGTCAAATGCCATCCCTGCGCCACGCAGCGCAGACAAGACAACACCACCGAGCGGTGGCAGCCAGTACGGCAGCCCACCGTGCAAATACGACCTGACAAGACAGATGTATGACCCCACCCACTACAAGATGGGGCCACGATGGTAGCCTTGACTTTTGAGGCCAACTAAGCCAACAAGGGCCACGACCTGGGAACACGGGATCATGGCTGCCGGCACAACAGGTAGCAAGACGATCAACGGTCTGCGGGCGGCTACCAACTCCTATACGACGCCCCCGAGAGATCAGGAGGCGATGACGAAGGCCACGACGAGACCATATCACGCAGGACGACTGGCGAAACACCATCGTGCCCACAGTGCCACTACGGCCGGCACTGTAGCACTACGCCACACCATACCGCGACATGGGCACAAGACCATGATGACAACCACGCCCGGACGTGCGCCACAAAATGAAGTTACTTGCAAGCCAAGTTAGCTAGGTTCCCTCCCTTAGGCTCACGACCCCTCGGTCAGGAGAACCTTCTTCTTTGTATGTGACCTGGCCCCAAACTCTATATAAGGGAAGCCAGGGCACCCTTCCTAGACATCTTTGGACTCTTGAAGCTTTCATTGTGGCAGTCCGTCTCCTAGCTCTACCTCTCCTACCTTTCCACCATTTTTGCACCCCCATTGTAAGAACTTCAGAGCATTCAAGCGAGGAACATGCACTCGATCATCTCTGAGACTAGACGTAGGGCTCCGGCCTGAACCAGTATAATTCCTCGTGTATTTTGGATGCTACCATCATCTTCCTGGAGCAGCGCGACATTCATATAAATTCACTAGTCGGTCTACAAAACACCGACAGTTGGCACGCCAGGTAGGGGACAGTCGCGCACTCTCATTGTTGAGAAGGAAGTGATGGCTCCTCGCACCATTGATGGACTCGCTCGTGGAACGGCACACGGCGGCCGCATCCAACACGGGAACCCAGAGTTCATCAGCGTCAAAGGGCTGTTGCCCACGTTCGTCTTCAGCCATAGCCAGGTCCTCCACCATGGAGACCTAGACCCCATGGCCCATGGCGAACACACTCTCAAAACGGCCCTCAGTGGCTGCATTCTAGAGTTCACATACATAGGGGGGCCAGTAACCTCTCTCATCACTGATCATGGCTAGGTTTCCAACCTGGGGAACCAAAGGCCTATGTCTCATGGCGAGCTCACCCATGGGATGGCCCTTGGTGGCCAAACCCTTTGGGGAAACAATGAGATCATCCGCACCAATGGGCTAACACCCATTACCGACCTCTACCCTGTCTAGGCCCACCGCGTGGGAAGCCCGAATCTTGTGGCAGAGCTACATCCTGAGCAACGCCACCACCAGCGAAACATGGCAAATTAGGGCACACACGAGCGATGAAACCATCCGCCACCATGCGGCGTTGTCACCAGTGATCAGGTGGCTATCCGGCGCCACACCTTGCAAGGCCAAGCCCAGAACTAGGGTCAAACCCCTCGTGATGAACTAACCATCCGCCATGACATTATGAACTATTAGCTTTCACACGGAGGCATGTGCATCCAAGGAAGCGGGCCCTATGAGAGCATGACATGCCGCACCGAGTGAACCAAACCACGTCGCCCTGAGAATCCACTTGTGCAGCGACATGTCACGTCGGCTCTTCATCGAGAACAACAACCACACCTAGAAGTAGAGACGCGATGACCACAACATCATCGTGCCACGAGGACTCGTGCATCAGAATGCATGAGCCTTCCTAGCCATAGACTTCAATAAGCTAGACGCGAAGAAGCCATCCAAAGGGCTCACGAGCATGCTAAGGATGTTAAGCCGGCAAGGATCGCCCCAAGGCCACCCGAGAGGTCGACCCACATCGTCTACAACCGCTCCGAGCAATAGAGAAGCATCCTCACCAGCTTACGTTTTTGTATTCTTTGTGTGCGGATCGACCGCACTTTGCTTTGTAATCATGAAGCATGAATAAAAGCTCTAGGAATCCTCCCTCTAGAGTTTTTGCAGCCTCTTGTGAAACCGTGGTGAGCCCCTGGGCCGTTTGGCCAAGTTCAGGCTCATTAGTCCAAAATCAAGGTCTCTCGAGTGGGTCATCGACCTCTCGTTACATGGGGTGATGAGGTCATTAGGTGACCTTGGGCCTTTTCGCTCGAGCCCCTTGGTTTTGGTTGGTTGGGTATTTGAATTTTCCTTGTATGAGGCTAGGCCGCATTTGCTTTGTAATCGTGATATTCGAATGAAAGCTTTAAGGAATTCTCTTTTTAGGGTCTTGTGACCTATCACGAGGTCTCATTGAGCCCTAAACCATTTGGTCAGGGTCGGGTTTGTGGACCCAAGGGTGTAGGTTTTGAGTGGGTCATTGACCTCTCACCACGTGGGACAGCGAGGTCATCTTGTGACCTTAGGCCTTTCCTCTCGAATGTTTTGGTTGGACAACCTTTGGCGGGTCATGATCATGTTTTTAGGTCTATCCAAGTGGTCTTCATTAGGCTGAGGACCAACCTTTTAGGGCCTGAGTGGCCTTGGCTATGCGTGGTTAGACCGCTATCACATTTCATGAGATCTAGCACTGCTTCGCGAGGAAGGCGCTGTTGCGTGACTTTAGCCGACCAATCCATCAATCTCCCCTGAAGGGGTCATCGATCCTCATTGGTATGCGAGGCCTAGGAGCTAGCTTTAGGTCATGATTTTGGGACATGGGATGGGGCTGGTCGTGGCTTGGCCCCGGTTAACAGGATCGCTTAGACCTGGTTCCATGTTCCCCCTATCACCTTTTCTAACCCCGAGGGGTCATATTGCCTTGTTATAGGTAGGTTTAGTTTTCACCCCATGCGGGGAGAGGCTTGTCCACCATAACCACATGATCGGAGCGGTGCGCCTCATCGGGATCAATGGGTAGTTTGAGCGGGAATCAATATCCTCCACAATCGATGTGAAGTTCGGCTGTGCCTCATCATGAGACGTCCCATAAATCATCGGCCGTCAAACCCATCGGTCCCCAACAGCCTCCGCAGTGGTTAGAGGGCAAGATGCCCCCTAGAGGGGGTCAACCTGGGCAACTTTGAAGCGGATGACTCGAACACAGGGAGAGATGGTCATGTGGCTCCGCACCACCGATAAGAGCCGTAGGGGCCCATCTCACCCTACCCCTATCCCTTTGTGTCCTCGAGCCCATCTAAGGACTGGCCCAAGAGTAAGTTTCCTAAGCACAATGTGAGATCATGTTCGCAGTGGGTCGCTCTACGCCCGGATTCAAGGGTGTGTGACCTCCTTAATCACATCGCGTTTATGGCGCCCACTCGCAAGCAATAATGCTCCCTCTGAATGAGGGCACGTAAACCAAAATGATATGGAAAATGGGAATGCGCTGGGCCTATCTGGTTCGAGTTGTTGCATGGGCGGTCATCGCTCCGCCTTCCACCCAGTCGCCGCCCCTATTCTATGAGATGATTGAAGCGGTTAGTAATGGACATAGAGCACACGTAGGCCTAGGGTGCTTGCCAGGGTTATCTTTGTGGCTATAAATTTGCTAGGGCAGTGCGCATTGGGAAGCATTCGCTCCCCGTCCCTCACATCACCTTCTCCTCTTTCTTGTTCACGCGCTCGTAGTTGTCCCGTTGTTGGTATTTCTTAACGCATACAGAAATAATCCGCAAGTGTATGGAAGTATCGTTGTAGCACTTCACCCAGAAGTATTTAGGGTATCGTATTTTCCACAAGGAATAGAGGTAATCTTCTAGCTTGTTCATCCAAGGACAACACATGGGTAGAGTTGGTAGAGGTAGAGATGGATTCCTATGGTTTAGAGTCTAAGGATAGATAAACTCTACTATTACTTGCTTATTTCGGGCACCGGATAGCACCTGGTTTGCCAAGTGAGCCCAGCTTGTAGCTCTATGTCATACCCAGACATAGGGGATTATAAGGGACGGACAGGGCTGTCACCACCTATCGCCTACCCCTCAACCATGGAGTACGTGGCAAAAGAAGGTAGCCTCTAGCTTAGACACTATGTCTATGCTATAGACTACTACTCTAGTGCCATACATGGTGATCCATCTTTATCAGGAGCCCTCTACTAGAGTATCCGCCACGGGGATGGATGACAAACCCACAAACAAGTAAGAGTAAAGCTTAACTTATAAAAAAAACTCAGTAACATAAGAACCATGAACACTCCCTTAGCAAATGAATCTGTTGAGGTGTAGGTGTTCATCGAGGTGCAAGCGGGGAGATACCAACAAGTCCGGCACTTCCCTGAACTCTCCCTCACATCTCTCCCTTACTACTCTAGATAGCTACTAGGGCCTAAGCCCTTTGGAGTGGTGCTCTAGCTCAAGTGAGGTGTGCTCTTCTTCCTTGTGGGGTTGTCTTGAGAATGGGAGCCTTCCTCCTCCCTTTATAGCACTCAAGAGGTTGGTTTAGGGGCTATATTTGGTGGGAACCCGCATGCAACCGCCAAGGAGGGATCACCAGGAGACATCACGTGGTAGCGGAAGGCAGTTAGCGCACCTAGGGTGCGGTCATACCCTAGGTGGCCCGTCTCACCACCGCCTTTGCCTGGTGGACCTCTGGTGATGTATGGGCCATGCCTATAAAGTTTCACACCATTTGGAGATCATTTGGTTTGGATTTGGGCTCTTTTTCTCCACATGACTGACCCTGATTGGGCTTGGTAGTGGGACTTCTCCCCGCGCAATACAGTGTTATGCTTTGTTTCTTTGTGCATTATGATTGTATTTTCAATATATTCCTTGAATGCCCTCCTGCAAATGGTCAAACACCACAACTTATGGAAATTGTTAGTTCTAAAAGCCCTATGTCTAAGCTTGGTATTTATTAGAGCAGTTTTTATATGAAAAAAATTGGTGGTTAGAAATGTGAGTTAAGCATCGCCAACAAGCTCCCCTACACTTACCCCTTTGCTCATCCTCGAGCAAAATTAGAGATAAAAGTAGTCATGACCTAAACATTCTAAGATATATGGCTTACATGAAAGCTATTCCAACACATTCTTTACACAAGTGGGATTTGTGGTGTTGGCTAACATGTTTCCTTGGGTTGTTGAAAAGTGGAACAGTTCTTGAAATAAAGTCATCTTCCCAATTTCACACCTTAGCAACTTGGAGTTTTAGAAGTTTTTTCTCAAGAAAAAGCATAGTTCACTTTATACTTCTCAAATAGCACTCTCAAATCACTCAATGGTTTATAAATCCTTACCAAGGCATAGCAATGTTTTGCCTTCTTTTGTTTTCTCCTACTTCTAAAAAGGTTTATGTGGAGCTTTAGGTAGGGATAAATAATATAGCATACTTGTATTGCATATGTTGTAAAGTCAAATCGAGGATCTGAGGATAGAAGTGCCATACTCTTAGATCAAGATGTGCATGTGTGTGGAAAAAGATAAACTATAACTATATTTCTTTTGTAGATATGATCTCTCTCTATAACTTATTATTTTGAAACATGGCTATCTTTCTTTCTTCTCTTTTTTTTCAATACATGAGCCTTCATATGCTTGTCATATGTTTTTTTATTTGGACCTTCATGTGTCCATATTTTTTTAGCTTTTGCATAGCCCATGTCTCTTCTTCTAAACCACATATTTAGAGAGAGATCATTATCTTTTTAGAACATGGAGTATTTCCCTAACTAACATATTTTGTCTACTCTCAGTGTAGGAGCATATTTTTTGGTGGATGAAAGCATGTTTTTGCGTACTCCCAGTGTAGGAGCAGCATGTATATATGGGTGTACGTGATCTTGATCTTGGCAGCATGATAAATCTCTCAACAAGGGTCAACAAGACTTGACCAAGCTCAATATAATAACAAGCAGCTTAGGTAGAAGGCTTGAAACTTGCAAGATATCACATTTGGCTTTAGTAGGAATTGTTCGCCAAATGAGGAGTATGTGATACTATGGTTTTATAACATTTTTAACAAAGCAAATTCTCCAAGTACTTTGAATAGAAATGGTAGGATTTCTGAGTCAGAACTATATCACACTTCGTAACAACTTAGTCAACATGATTGTTCTATTAGAATATTTTCCCACAAGTATAAGTGTATGCATATGGAATAAATTTTATGCAAGCTTCTATCTTAAAGATGTTATGAACATGTCACTTTTGGAATCTTAAATGTAGTGTGGTTTATAAAATTGCATGGAGGTGGAGCGACATTTGTTCAGCATTTTTTTTAATTTGTTTAATTTTAAATTTTAAAATTTTTAGAGTGATTGAGGGTAGCGTTGCACAAACCGCCGTTGAAGAGGAAGGAGCTAAAGGAGTCAGAAGTGGTTTGGCTAAAACAGAGGTTTAGCCTGTCTTCTCTGGAGCTTTCTGTCCTGTCCTTTTGCATGCTGGATTGTTGATGTTGTGCAATATGTTGGGGGTGAGTGTAACACCCCTGGTGTTATGAGCTTGCTTAGCACCGAGATTTAAGTCCAAGAGGAATTAGCCAAATAAGTTTTTGGGTTTTAAAAATTTATAACGCATGTGAGATGATAAACAAATTCTATTGCGACTCACTTTTGTGGTTGAGAAAAATCAAATAAATATCTAAGTTAATTTACTTAGTGCATAAATGCGCTAATGAAAATCCTAACAAGAAAAATAGGAAAAGTAATTTTAATTATTTAGCATGAAAAACAATTTCTATAAATAGGAATAAAACATAACTTGTATTTAGTGCTTAAATAAAAATTGAAGTACAAGTTTAGTAGATGGAAATGCAACTTTAACTTTTAGAAAATAAATTTTGTTAACTAGTGTTTTGGGAGCTCAACATTCAAATTTGACATTAAGATAAGCTCTTTTTGTTAAGTCAATAAACACTTGAACTATTGTTAAAATACCATTTTTGGTAAATTATATTGAGCAAAATAGTTAAATAGTGCTTAAATATTTTGCTCCTATGGGTTACTATAAGGTATGGACTATTGCTTGAAGTATTTGTTGGTTGAAGTTAACAAGGTTTAGACCTATTAAAAATTGCGACAAAAGAGGCAATGGTTACTTAGCCCCAACTAAAATCCTTAACTTTTCTAAGAATGGAAGGGTAGTAGACAATGCCATTTTGGCATTTAAATTCTAACAAAAATGTTTAAACACTAGTTTCATGTTTTTATTCTGTTGGTTGCTTCTAAGTAAGCACTTGAGCATGGTGTAGGTCAAAGTTGTGTTGGGTGTGACGTTGCTCTCATAAAAATTGCCCAAACCTCCTTAGAACACGTTGTGAACCATGATTTGGTGCTCGGTTCGCGAACCGACGTTCAGCGTGACGATCTTATCTTGGTGTCTCTCCATCTTTCTCTTGGGCCATCCTATGGTCGTAAGCATTGTTTTGCTAGTTAGCTATTAGCACCGGCTACAGGTTAGTGGAATTGGTTGAGTCTTAATCAAGATACTAAGTAGTTTTGGCTCGCTTTAAAAATCGTGCTTGGCACCGTTTGGGCCGCTGGCCCTGTGGGCACGGTCACCATGTGTGCATGCGCTGCTGGCGCCAAACCTAGGCCATGGCTGGGCTGTTGCCGCTGGCTAGCTTGTGTGCCCAGTCGATGCCACGTGGCGCTCTTGGCCTCGCGTTGGCCATCCCAGCTGGTCGCGGTCTGGCTCCCGCTGTGCCATGCATTGGACCGAGCTGAGGTTGCGGCTACCTTCGCTCGTCGATGTGGCGTCTACCTCACCCCTCATTTCACCTACTGTATTGAGGCTCTGGGCAGTTGCCAATGCCAATGTCCCTCTGCCGCGCATGGCCCCACTAGCCAACATCGGTGCGACCTACTCGGGTCCAGCTACTCCAATTCAAGCGTTTTGCGCCAAGCCTCTAGGTCTCGTCGTCTGTGCGCATGTGCTCATACTACTGCCATCCATCAGGGGCACCTCATCTTAATTTGCTCGGGCTCACTCGTGTGACCTCCCCATAGCCGCACCGTGTGCAAAGCCACTGTTCCTTCATCTTCCTAATCACCAGCTCGGGCTTCGCAGCACAATTCCCCACATCGATGGGTGGCATAGGTAGTTAGCTAGGCGTCCTATTCTCCTCAAGCCCAGCCGATCACTACCAACCGGCAATTTGGCATTTTGCTTGCCGTCGGCCATGGGCGCCGCCAAATTGGTAGGTTGGAGGTAAGGCATGTAGGAGTGGTAACAGTTCGATTACTCATAACCTTGAGATCACCTTGACTCCCTCTATCTAGTGCTCACACTATTTTGGCTAGGGAACTTATCGGTGACATGTTGACGCATCGGTGTTCGGCTCGAGGCGTTGCCACCATGCCCGGGCGCACGTGGCTAGACCACCTCAGCTTTTCCTTGCCTCAACCGTCACCGTAGCATGAATTCCGATGAGCTACTGATGCTTCTCTACCATCTCTACCTTTTTGTAAGGGCGTAGGCTCGCCGAAACAGTCGCACTGCCGCTGCGGATAGCCACTCGCCACCGTAGCCCACAATAGTGTGCCTTCGAGTCCCTAACCGCCACCCATCTTAGCGCGTTTAGCCATAGATGGCGACCGACCTGCTAAATGGGTCCGCGTAGGCCCCTAGTGGCCAGCATGGATGCCTAGTGCCACTGCTCGCTGCACCACCATGCACGGGGTGGCTAGGGGCACGTGCGGGGAAATTTGGAAAAATCCAGGGGGTTAAGTGAATTCGCTAGAGAAAGGAAGAAATAGTATTAGGACCTAGTTGTGGTTTGGGAAAAGTTTGAGGGCTCATTTGCTAAAGCGCTAGCACGGGCTCCTCGCCGTGGGCCGTCTCACACGTGGGCCGCGCTCCGCGCTGGGTCGCCAGGCTGCTAGGCCAAATGGTGGCCACCGGCCCTTTTTCTTTTCTAAGCATTTTCTATTTTAGTTTCTAAGATAAATTTGTAAATTCAGTATAAAATTGTGTAGTTAACCGAAAATTATGAAACTAATTTTGTTATGTTCCTAAAATCACGATCTATCTGCTAGTATATTTTGTTCACATAGTTTTATAATATTTTTAGAAGTGATCTAATTAATTTGAAATGCTTAATATTGTTAAGATATAAATTTGAAGGAATTTTTGTAATAAATTGGTGATAGTGTTGGTTCTAAAACTTTCACAGTAAATTCCTAATATTATTAGGTGCTCACTGTAATTTTTGTAGCTCTATAATAATTAGTTTGCTAAGGTAGCTAAATGGGTCCTAGTTCAAAAATATATATTTAATAAAAAAATACTGAAACACTTTGAGAGTTTAGCACTAAAACACTTGATGGAAAACAAAGCCTTACTCAACGACGTGGATACCTAGACTAGTATGTTAGTCATTAAAGCTAGCTCATTAGCTTATGGAGCATAATCGTATTTTAGAGTTACAGTTGTCGTTGATTATTTACGTCTCTGCTTTGCATCCACGTATATCATAATAGGAACAACCATGGATCATGGAGTCAACTAAAGTAGCAAAAAAATGGTGCCTCGATGATCATGTCACCATGATGGAATACTACTTTTGGTTATATCTTATCTAGGCAATCCCGGTGCATAACCCCTTTTATTCTGCACTTTATTTTATGCTTATGCATTAAGTTTTAAGGAGTTGAATAAAACCACTTGCATATATATATATATATATCCTAATCCTATGAGTCCTACTAGTATGTTAGGATCTTATAGATTGCTATGCTATAGGATCCGGTAGAAGTCGAGTGATTACCTGTCACTCGCGAGAGATAGAAAATATATTATTGTTGTTATTATATTACTATCACAAGGAATATATATGAAGGATAATTGGAGACCGGGTGGAATGGTACTTTGGATCAGGACTTGGTTAGGCATTCGAGCAAGGCTTGGATTGCACGTGTTCCGCCTATGTCAATTGAGGGTCGTCCATTGCTGTGGATGGTAGTTAGGTCACAGACTTATTATCCTGAGCATATACTTGCTTATGGGAGTGGAAAGGCCCGTTACGCTCTTGTCGTGGGTTCTGGCTCTTTCTAGACCAACTGATTAGAGGCAAGAAAAGGTGGAGGTCTAAGCACCATACTAAGACAGGGTCTCAAGTGTGGGGGCTTGGAGTCCAAGTTTGGACGGGGACCTGGACCCTATGATAGGAGTGGAATGGGTTGGTCTTGTTTGTGCCTGGGCCACAAACGGGGTGTGTGTGTTTCATGGTACCCAGCTGGGATACATTGATTCACGAACCACCATTTTTGTGAGATAGTATGACTTGGCTATGATCAGTACCATAGTAAGAACTAGAACTTGAAAGGTGATAAAATGGTTCTGATTGCTTACCACCTGCTTGAAAGTAGCATTGGTGCTAACATAGAATGGTTAGTTAATGAACTAATGATGACTGCTAATAAAATTGAGTATAAGGACGCATGTTTAGTAAAGCTTCCACAGATGCAATAACCCACAAGCCAAATAAGCCTTGCATATCCTTGGAGTGTTTTGTTTTCCTCCTATCGGGTAAGTCTTGATGAGTACAATCGAGTACTCAGGGTTTTATTCCCCCTGTTGCAGGTGATCAAAAGATATATAGAGTTGACCCTTGTGTGTGGAAACCTCTGGTGGTCTCAGAGAGGATTTCTTCCACTCTATGATCGTAGTGTTTATTTATAACCCTCACTAAAGGTTTTATAAGAAAAGATATAAAATCTGCTAGCATCTCTTGTATATAAATGTCCGCTATGTTAATACTCCACCATGTCATTAAATTAATTTTTGTTTCCTCTATAACTCTTAAAGCATTGTTATATTCTGCTGTTATAATCAATTGAGGTAATATTCTACTACTATAATAAAGTGATGTTAGAAATGACTTAAGAATGTTATAAGCTTTATTCTCTCATTTATGACCCTAATGAAAAAATATGGATTTTTTAGTTCTCCCTTGGGGTGTGCTCGATGGAACTACGTAGTTTAGTGTCCTCTCTTGGGTACTTAGTGTCTAATAGAATACAAGTACTCCTGGAAGACATTAGATTAGGCGGTTCTACCATAGCGAGATCTCGAATGTGTGCATGTCGTGCTTGAGAGATCTCCCCCACACTTATTTTTCTGCCTATTTTATTCAAACAAAAAGAAACAAAGGTGGAAATAACAACGGTTCTACCGGTTTGAACACTGAGGAGCCTAAATTATTTTACTTTTATTATTTATTATTAGTATTATTATTATTTATTAATTTGTTATGTTTACTGTTTTTTTATTTGTTCACCAGACTTTGTATACTCAAGGCTAAAGTAAAGTTTGCAAAATAATCCTAGCCTTGATTCATCTCCAACATGAGTTACCTCCATTGTTTTATGAAAGTAATTACTCAAAGTTCATTAATCAAAGTTCAACACCATGTTAAATTTTTTATTAAAGAAGGTCATGTCAACCTAAACACTATGCTTAATTTAAAAAGGCCTATAGATGTACTAGCTTAATACACCCAAACCAGAGCTACAACATAAATAAAGGAAGCATAATTTTATAGTTTCATGGAGACAAATTTAAGTAAAGGAGCCGGTGAACATTTAATTACTTTTACATACCTAAGCATCTTACTGGCAGCATAAGTGGACGAAAGCTTGAGGCTGCTGTAGCGGTGGCTTGTCCATATGGGGTCCAACTCAGGTGAACTACAAGGCTAGGCCACATACACAACTAGTGTGCATAGACCATGGGACTTGGTGGTAGGAGCAAAGGTCTAGAATAGAAGCACCTGTCTTGTGGCTCCTTCTCCTTCTTTTTTTCATTTTCTCTTCTTTTTTCAGCCCTTTTTTCTCTCTCTTTTCAATTTTTTTAACTCTTTCTCTCTCTATTTTATATCAAGATAGAGCTAACATCGTCATCATTATTTTTGTGCATGGACCTTTTTGGGATTCTCACCATCCTCCCCCACACTTGGACTTTTGTGAAAGTCAAGTGTGCAATGTTGGGGTCTCCTTTCGAGTGTGTTCCATCACTAAAGACCATTAAGGTATGTAGTCGATGCAGCCCCCATGTTTTTTAGCAATGTATGCCCCTTGTTCTTCTTAATCTCAACCTGAAATGGTTAGCGACCAAGAATACCCAACGGTGCATACTAACTTGATAACATGTTCTTGCTTTTATTAATAAGAAAGTTGTTTTTTATAATATATATATATATATATATATATATATATATATATATATATATATATATATATATATATATAATCTGGGTATCTCTCGGCAGTGCTTTGTTTATGGTCTCACGCTCGACCGTGGGAACTCCATCTTGCAGCTATCATTGGTGGTGTAGTTCCAAGTTTCACCACAAAGCATTGAACATTTTTTCATTCAAGCTGCAAGGTTAGTACCATAGTGCAACTATAGGATTTGGAGTACTTATGATAACTGAAGGCATCAACAACCATTCTCTTAAAAAGTTTGGGGACAAGGATCAAGAGGTGGTTGTGATCCTGGTGGAAGCATGTGGCACTAAGCAAAATGTCAATGGCACAGAAGTTTTTGTTCTCAAGAAATATATCAATTGAATGTAGACCATTATTGAGAATGAGGTTTGGATGTCCAGAGGGAGATTGTTTAAGTTTGAGCGAGGGTGATGATTGAATGAATAGGGTTATGAATTTCACCTCCTTGAATGGGTTATGACTGGGAAATTGCTTTGCCATTGGGATTTCTGGCTGAGTGGCGGAAGCAGTTTTCCCAAACTCTTCACTAAGGCTCCCACGAGAGGATTTTTCTTGAAAAAGTTTTTCTAGAGGGTAGCATATGAAAAGATCGAATTCAAGGATGGCATAGACGTGGAAATCTAAGTGAACCTCGATTTTCTCTATTATGATTGGCACAACCCTGACAATCCCACAACACTCGAAGATGAGTTCTGACAGACTTTTGAAGAGTTTGTTGGTCGAGACTAGTGGCATGTTTCCCAAAAGGGGTTCTGCAAGATATTCTGACATGATATTTGTCTCGACCATGGGGTTGTGCAGGGCTTCTACATTTGTTCCCCTTAATGAACAAGGCATCGTAGTGGAAGGTGAAAGAATCCGAATTGCTTCGGAAGAGTGTTTCACTTCCATTAACCATTCCTTCATTGGTTCTTCTTCAGGGGGTCTTCCTTAGAAGGGAGTGTAAGCTTTTCATGCCGAAAGTGTTTCAAGGTATTGCCATAATCCTTGAATTTGATAGGGAACTCTGAAGGATGGATTAATGTTTCTTTTGGTGTTCGTGGTTTGGGTGAGGGCTCATAGATTGAATCTAAGGATGCTACGTGTTTAGATTCGACTGATGAGGACTCCTCAACACTCGACGTAACTTTTGCCTGAAGGGATTTAGTTTTTATGATGGAAGAAGAGTGTGTGTCTATGAAGTACTCAAGGAATTCTACTTGTTCTGTCATAGTTTTGTGTGTAAAACGACCTTTGGCAGTCACGTCTAGGCATAGGTTAGCATGTATGTCGATACCCAAACTAAAGAGTTGCAGTAGTATGCTGTTGGGTGAAGACAAGTCTAGGCCAGCATGTATTAATGCTGAAAACCTAGCCCAGGCTGCACCTATAGACTTCTTATCGCACTACTCAAAGTCGAGGATCGCCCTTGGTAGAGAGTCAATACGGGACATAGGGAAGAATGCAAGGCGAATTTTATCTTTAAGTTCATTCCAATCCCCATTCGTACTCTCTATGGCATGTGTGTACCATTGCTTTGCCTTCCTCGTGAGAGAAAAGGGAAACCATTTCCACCTTAGTGCTTCCTGTGTCATGCCTGAGATGCTTAGGCACGAACATATCTCCTCGAACTCGTGCAGGTGATTATAGGGGTTTTCATTGTCATGCCCTGAGAAGGGTTGTGCCCGAACCATAGCTATCAAGCCAGGGTGGAGTTCATAGCCAGATGAAAAGGTTGGTTTTGGTGGTGGCTCAGAGAACTTGCCCTTTGAGGCAGAAGGGTATTGGACATGAGTTGTTTTCATGGTCAAGATATTTTGTGTTTTTTATAAAAAAAAGAGAAAAGATACAGATACGAGAATGAACTAGGTTCAAAGAAAATATGGCAACCATTCCCCAGCAATGGCGCCAAAAATGCTTGTTGGTATTTCTTAATGCATATAGAAATAATCCGCAAGCATACGGAAGTATCGTTGTAGCACTTCACCCGGAAGTATTTAGGGTATCATATTTTCCATAGAGGACGGAGGTATTCTTCTAGCTAGTTCATCCAAGTACAACACAAGGGTAGAGTTGGCAAAGGTAGAGATGGATTCCTATGGTTTAGAGTCTAAGGATAGATAAACTCTACTATTACTTGCTTACTTCTGGCATCGGGTAGCACCTAGTCTGCCAAGTGAGCCCGACTTGTAGCTCTACATTGTACCTGAACATAGGGGATTACAAGGGATGGACAGGGCTATCACCACCTGCCACCTACCCCTCAACCATAGAGTATGAGGCAAATGAAGGTAGTCTCTAGCCTAGACACCACGTCTACGCTATTGACTACTACTCTCATGCCGTATAGGGTGATCCATCTTTATCGAGAGCCCTCTACTAGAGTATCCACCATGGGGATGGACGATGAACCCGTAAACAAGTAAGAGTAAAGATTAACTTATCAAAAGACTCAGTAACATAAGAACCATGAACACTCACTTAGCGGACATATCCATTGAGGTGCAGGTGTTCATCGAGGTACAAGCGGGGAGATATCGACAAGTCTGGCACTTCCTTGAACTCTCCCTCACATCTCTCCCTTACTACTCTAGATAGCTACTAGGGCCTAATCCCTTTGGAGTGGTGCTCTAGCTCAAGTGAGGTGTGCCCTTCTTCCTTGTGGTGTTGTCTTGAGAATGAGAGCCTTCCTCCTCCCTCTATAGCACTCAAGAGGTTGATTTAGGGGCTATATTTGGAGGGAACCCACATGCAACTGCCAAGGAGGGATCACTAGGAGACGACACATGGCAATGGAAGGCGGTTGGTGCACCTAGGGTGTGTCCACACCCTAGGTGGCCTGTCTCGCCACTGCCTTTGCCTAGTGGGCCTCTAGGGATGTATGGGCCACGCCTATGAAGTTTGACGCCATTTGGAGATCGTTTGGTTTGGGTTTAGGGTCTTTTTCTCCACATGACTGGGCCCTAATTTGGCTCGGTAGTGGGCCTTCTCCCCTTGGGCTCTTTTTCTTTGCACAATATGGTGTTATGCTTTGTTTCTTTACGCATTTTGAATGTATTTTCTATATATATTCCTTGAATGCCCTCCTGCAAATGGTCAAACACCAAAACTTATGAAAATTGTTAGTTCTAAAAGCCCTATGTCTAAGCTTGGTGTATATTTTAGCAGTTTTTATATGAAAGTTGGTGGTTAGAAATGTGAGTTAAGCACCGCCAACACCTATGTTGATGGTTGTTAATGTCAATTATAAACCATCAACATATCCTGCATATATACTTAATTCCATCACCAAACATAGGTATAGGGGTTTAAACTGATAAATTCCATGAGTTTTGGTTAATATGTGAATGTAGAAAGATTTATCTAGAAAACAGACCCTAGGACCACCGTCATACACTGCAAATAGTCAAACTGACATCAACAAGTGAATTGACTCATGAAACCTATGAAAAACAACTCAAGATGGAGTCCAGAAGCTTCCACTAAGGGAAGGGGCCCACCTGTCACTAGGACAGGCTAGCCGTCCCCACCTATAGGCTGGCCGGCCTATGGGGTCCACCCATCATCCTCTCCTTTCTATGTCAGTTTCCCACCGCCTTTGAGAGTCCATCTCCGCTGTTGCTCAAGGTCGGTTCATCCAACGATGATCGAGGGAGTTGATTCAGATTGATGATGTGGCAATGCCTTGCCCCCTACTCCATCTCCCCTATATAAGGCGCCCCCTACCCCTCTAGGAGGCCATCTGTCTCATTCAGATCAACATACACCAGGAGGAATAGGTCTAGAATTCTCCAATATAGTAGATTAGTAGCTTAGGGGTGAGGGTCGAGTTGGGCTCATGCTCAAGTTCCTGATCTAGTCTTGGAGGCTTGGCAAAGCCTTGTATCATCACTTCTACACCTTGTAAGACTTATTATCAATTTATCATATTCCTATCTACCATATTCCCTGGCCGTGTGGTAGCAGTGGGAGGTGATAGTCCTGTCTATCCTCTATAGTCCACCCCAAGTGAGTAGCTTCTTAAATTGTAGGACCATAGTCGCATCAGTAGAGTTATCTTTTGTGGTGCTCTATCATTTAGCGGTGTCCCAAAATACACAAGAGTAGAGTTAATCTTAGCTATAGTTGGATGGATATATATACTTTGACCATGTAATAAGAATATCATAGGAATCTACCTCACTCGTTGTTCTCCTAAGTTAACTAGTTTACATTATCTTAGTGATCTATCCCCTAAGTGTCATTATGCTTAATTCCAATCATTACCTTTACCTCCTGCTCTAGTTATGTTGGTATGTTAGTAGATACTCCTTTGTTATTATCTAATAATTCTTTATTCCATTGTTTCCCTATGGTAAAATATAAATAACGATACCTAGAATACATCCGATAAAATGCTATAATGGTGTTCTGTGCACTTGCGGAAATCTAATATTTAGTTTGCACTCATAAATACCAACAAACATTTTTGGCGCCATTGCCAGGGAAACAATTGGCGTAAAGATTTAGATCATTAACATACCACTAGCTTTAGTAGGATTACCCTTGTGTCGAGGACCAATACTAGGGTACCCGAAGAGGAGGAGCTAATAACCATCAACATTGATTCGTCCGAGTAGTTAATAGTGTGACTATAGCTCCAATTGACCCCCAAGTGCGCAAACTCTGCCTCGCCCGACCCCTGAGGGTTGGCTCTGCATTGCCCAACACTGAGGTCATGGGCTCCACCTAGCCTAACCCATGAGGGTTGGCTCCACCTCACCTGACCCCTAAGGGTTGGCTCCACCTCGCCCAACACCAAAGTCATGGGCTCCACCTCGCCTGAACCCTGAGGGTTGGCTCTACCTTGCCCGACCCCTGAGGGTGGCTCCACCTCGCCCGACACCGAGGCTGTGAGTTCCACCTCGCTCGACTCCTGAGGGCAGGCTCCACCTCACCCGACACCAAGGCCATGGGCTCTACCTCGCTTGACCTCTAAGGGCTAGCTTCGCCTCGCTTGGCCCTTGGGTTTAGGCTCTGCCTCTCCCAACACCAAGGTCATGGGTTCTGCCTCGCCTAACCCCTAAGGGTGGGCTCCGCCTTGCCTAACACCGAGGCCGCGGGCTTCGCCTCGCCTGACACCGAGGCCATGGGCTCCACCTCACTTGACCTCTAAGGGTTGGCTCTACCTCGCCTAACCCTTGGGTTTGGGCTCCACCTCACCCAAGCCTTGGGTTTGCACTCCACCTCGCCTAACACTGTGGCCACAGGCTCCGCCTTGCCTGACCTCTAAGGGCTGGCTCCGCCTTGCCTGGCCCTTGGGTTTGGGCTCTGCCTCACCCGAGCCTTGGGTTTGCACTCCACCTCGCCCAACCTCTGGGGAGGAACTCCACCTCACCCGACCCTAAGGCCGGGGGCTGCGTCTTGCCCGATGGAGACCCATACCTCCACCGACCACTCTAGGTCTAAGCGTATGGGCCTGTGTCAAAGCTCTAACACTAGGGAGGTGACCGGCATGCCCTGATATAACCCGTTGCCATGATGGGCCATACCTAAGGATTCACATCAGGAACAGTGTTAGGTGAACCATTGCTGTTCTGCCTAACCCTTATACAAACACTGACAGGTGCATCAGTTCACCACGACGTGTGTCAGGATGGAGTGGAGCGCCACGACCGAGAGATGACGCCTACGCATGGCGCCAGTGATGGACAATGCCACGATGGAGTGAAGCTTTCCTTGGGCCTATAAAAGGGAAAGCAGGGCGTCCCATTTGGGGCATCACACCAATGACCGCAACACATCACATCAAACCATCATATTCAAATCCGATCGATCCACCAAACCCCGAACATGTAGCCGAGCAGCGATTGAGCTCTCGATGCCCATTCATTCCGTCCATCAGAGACTTGGGACCTGTCCCTCTCTCGACCATTTGTTACCCTTACTATGAACTTTCAATGCTAATTACACGAGCAGCAGTAATGAAATGGACGTAGGGACATTCTACCTAAACCAGTATAAACCTCATGTCCTCTAAGCACACCATCCGAGCTAGATGTGCAATATTAGAAATTTACTTGTTGGTGGCAACTCGAAACACCAACAATTGGCATGCTAGGTAGGGGTCCTTTGCATGTCTTGACTTACACACCAGGCCTCATATGGCTTGTCACAACGTTAGCTAGGTCCTAGGCGCATACATGAGTTTCGAGGAGAGCTGGTGCTGGCTCCCGTAGCCATCCAGCCACTCCCCTTCGCTAGCCTCGACGCGATCATCGAGGCACTTGAGGAGTTGCAGCAGCATGCACCAGAGGTCCATGCCCCTAGGAGCAGCTAGCTCCTCAGCTTTGACTGTGGGAGGTTGGAGCGCTAGCTTGGTGCCTTTCTTGGACCCTGACCATCCTAGGAGGACCTGTGCCACCTTACCTTCTCGTTCGCCAATGTCATGGTGTAGCTTGCCAGGGAAGAACCTCTCTCCCTAGAATACCTCATCTAGAGTGCCCCGACAATGCTCCCATTTGGTCTATGTAGCGCTATAGAGACCGTTGGCCACTTTGTGGCACAACACATTCCTCGATCCCCTATGAACGACGCCTTTATGGGAATGACCGAATACATCATAGAATCTTTCCATGATCTTCTCGCTAGAGAGTCAAGGTCGGGCCTTCAATGTTAGAGAACTGGTCCTTGGCCTCGTCCAGTGCAGCAAGGACCGCCATAAGCTCTCCCCACCGTGGGAGGGACCGTATGTCATCACGAAGGTGGTCCGGCCAAGCGCCTACAAGCTGAAGACCATCGACGGTGAGGTCTTCGCCAATGCCTGGAACATCGAGTAGCTACATCGCTTTTACCCTTAATAAACACACACTTTTTCTTATTAGTTTTGTTATCAACTCCCCGACCTATAGTGACACCCAACCCTAGTAATGGTGGGGGGTCAGGCCTCACTCGGGGGCTAATAAGAGTGTATCTATCCGATAGACAGTCTCTATGTCTGACCCTTTCTCACGATTAAGACCCAGAAGCGAAGTTTGTGAAAACAAACGCTGAGTAAAATTGGCTGGACTACGAGAAACCTATGCCTCGGTGGCTATGGCGCCTTTGCTCACCAGCGTGATTAGAGTTTTTTCTACACCTCGGGCTTTTTGGCCTTAGCCATGGAAAGAGTCTCTATGCGTTTAAGAGTCTATCTGCCTGGCAAACTTTCTCCGTGCCTAACCCCCTATCACATTAAGACCTAGGAGCTAGGGTTGCGGGAATAAGCTCTCAGTATAACTAGTCGGACTGTGAGAAACCTATGCTCCAGTGGCTATGGCGCCTTTGCTCACCAACGTGATCAGAATTTGCTCACCCACACCCTGAGCTTTACGACCTTAACGACGAAAAGGGTTAGAACGCACTAACCTTTTTATACAAAAAGGGGAAAAGGGCTAAAAAGTTGTTTGGCTATAGCAAAATTTAAGAGCTTGTCCATTTATTACAAGTCCACCGCATGGCTCATCTGCCTAACTAAGTTTTTGGGCGGGATGTTCAAATCCCCTATCTCCTTAGGTAGGTCCTATCCCAGCAAGTAACACAAGTCGATCAGACGGCTTGGCCGCTTTGAGAGATAGGCAGGGAGCAGTAAGACGCCCCACGTGGGTTATTCCGACCCCATCATGAAAGACGGGCCCAGACTCCACTCAAACATGTTCGGTAAGAGCTCCCTGAACCCATCACTCGCACCATCAAGGTAGGTCCTACGCTAGCAGGTCGCCCTTAATTCGTGCACATTTTCTCTTAATCAATTTCACTATTGAGCCCCCAACCCCAGCAATAGCAAGGGGTCGGGCCTCGCTCGAGGGCTAGCAAGAAAATATATTTGCTAGACATTCTTTATGCCTGACCCCTTCTCATGTTAAAAAACTAGAAGCAAGGTGTGCGGAAACAAACTCTAAGTAAAACTGGTTGGACCGCTAGAAACCTACGCCCCAGCAGCTATGGCATTTCTGCTCACCAGCATGGTCAGAGTTTTTGTCCCCACATCCCGAGCTTTACCCTCCTCCTTCCCTAGAAGGGTTTGGAGGGGCCTACCTATGGAATCTCTACTGAGGAGAGGCCCGCAGGTCACCTAAGTCGATCAAATGGCTCAGGCCGTTGCTGAGAGACGGGTAGGAAAAAACTAGATGCTCTATGTAGGTTATGCTAACTCCGTCATGACCGATGGACCCAGACCCTGCACTGACATATTCTGGTAAGAGCTCCTCGAACCCATCACAAGAGCTGATAGAGTTAACTTTAGTAACCCCCACTTTACTTTTCCAATACATGAACATTCATTCATCCATTCTCATACATTCATCTATACATTCATTCATACATTCATCCATACATTCATCTCATACATCCAATCATTGCATATGTAGTTATTGCATCTCAACGCTTTGTGTCATGTCACGAAGCGGTAGTCGTCTCATTTGACATGAGCAGTGACCGACTAAGGTTCAAAGGCCGGCCCACGAAGGGCTTGAGGCTGTCTCACATCAAATAGAGCCAGGGGAGAAAAACTTAGATGAGCCCTAGTAGCCTTGCCCGACCCCACTCAGAAGTGGATAGGGACATCTAGACCTTTCTCATTCTATCCTAACCTCGAGCCAAGCCCATAGAATCCCATCGAGGGGAGGCCAGCAGGCCACCTGAGTCACTCTTCGGAGTGACATGGGCATCTACTGAGAGGTGGGTTAAGGAGCAGTGGAATACCACATGAGGGCTATACCGACCCTGTTAGCGGATGATGAACCCAGATTCCACTTGAACGTGCCTGTTAGCGAGCTCACTGAGCGCGACACTCGAGCCATCGAGGCAAGTGTCGTTAGCTCAACCCCTCTAATTGCAAAAACCGAGGATGGGGTAACGCATGAAATCTGGCCGACCTCTACCGACCCCCATCGGGCTTGGGGGCTCAAGCCACCCAACCCAAACTCAAGAACCCACCTGACCAGGGTTCGAAGGCCAGCCCACGAAGGGCCTGAGGCCACCTCTCGTCGAATAGAGCCAGGGGAGAAAATGCAAATGAGCCCCAATGGCCTTTGCCTGACCTGCTCAGAAGCAGATAGGGTTATCTCGACCTTCTCGTTCAATCCTAACCTCAAGCCGAGCCCACAGAATCTCCATCAAGGAGAGGTCAGCAGACCACCTGAGTCCCTCTCCGGAGCGACATGGGCATCTACCGAGAGGTGAGTTAAGGAGCAGTGGAATACCATATGAGGGCTATGCCAACCCCATCATGAATGACAGACATGGATTCCACTTGAACATGCCCGATAGCGAGCTCACCGAGCATATCACTCGAGCCATCGAGGCAAGTGATGTTAGCTTAACCCCTTCGGTTGCGGAAACCGTGGATGGGGCGACAATCATAAAGATGAGCCGACCCTCGACTAGACCCCTACTACACGTGGGGGCTCGAGGAAAGTTGGACTCTCAAGGAGACTGAACGTGCGGCCGCAGAACGATGGCTTAGAACATAGGGAGGGGCAATGCAAAAACAAGGGACATTTTCTCTTACCAATTTTGCTATCCTCTCCTCGATCTTTAGTGACACCTGACCCTAGCAACAGTAAGGGGTCGAATCTCACTCAGGTGCTAATAAGGGTATAAATACACCCTTTTCAAAATAGTCACCATATCCTCACGTTAAACCTAATGGCAAGGTCTGTGCAAATGAGCAACTGAGCAAGGCTAGTCGGACTATAAGAAACCTATGCCCCAGCGACTATGGCACTCTTGCTTACCAGCGTGATCGAAGTTCCCCTCCTACACCTTAGGCCCTACGAACTTAATAAATAGAAGGGTCAGAACACATGAACCCCTTTTCACACATAAAAAGGAGGAAAAACAAATTTGATCAAATGAAACAAAATAATAAGTTTGTTTGGATAGTACAGAGGGGTCGGAGCTTGTCTGCTTGTTACATGAATGATTGCCTGACCTATCTGGCTAAGTAGCCCCTTCGAGGGAGAACTATGTCCTCTATTTTGTCTGCCAGGTCCTATGAAAGGGGAGCCACCGCTGTCTCCATCTCCTTCAGCTCGTGGGCTTCATAGCTAGGCCTAAAGCCATGGCTCATCATCTCTAGGTCGATGCTATCCCTATAGTGAGAATGAGCAATCACAAAGGATTGGTTGACCCCAGCACAAAGTGAGCTAGTCCCCTCCGACTGCACCACCTCAAGGTCATCGTAGACCACTCTAAGGGCAATGCTCAGGATACTGAGCTCGTCGCTCTCCACCTAAAGATTCCTCATCGCCTCAGCGAGGTCCATGGCTAGCCTAGCATAGATGCTTTTGGCCTCTAGCTTTTGGGTCGTCGCATTTCCAAGCTTGGCCTAGAGGGAGCCAACCTTTTGCTGCATGTCATCATGCTCTTGGTAGGCCTTGTCATGCTCTCAGAGGGCCTAGTCATGCTCCTCGTGAGCCACACCATGCTCTGAGTGGAGCCTCTCCATGGTTTAGAGCAGCTCATCTCACTCCTTATGTAGCTGAGCGACCGCCACAGCATCCAGACTCACCCTCTTCTCTAGGGTCATGAGCTTCTCTTTGGCCCCCAGCTTTAGCTCCCTTTCCTTCTCAACCTTGGCTAGAAGGTCAAGGATCTGCTAGTGGGTCTCAGCATCCTTCAAGAGTAGCTCGTCCTACTCATTCCTGACCTTGGCGGCCTCCTCGTTGTCCTTCCACGATCTCACCATTAGGGACTCAAACACCCTCTCGGCATTGTCGGCATGCCGATGGGCCTCGGCCACTCACGACCAAAGACTGTCCGCCTCCTCGATGAGGGGAGTCAGGTCAACCACCCTCTACTAGGTGGCAACACGCTAAGGTGGTCCTAGGTTTCCTTCTACTCATGAAGGAATCGAGACTTCCCCCAGCTACGAGTGATAAGGGACTGAAAGGAGACGATGGTCAGAATACAAAAATATATAGAGAAAGAAAAGAGTGAGAAGTAGGGTCAAGAGAATACCTGGTCAGAGGGAATGACAATGTCATGCAAGGCACCTCAGGCGTGGGCAAGGCTTCAAGCATGGATGTGACCCTCACATCGAGGCTCTCCTGCTCCATGCTCTCTGCGGGGTCATCGAGAGTGAAGAGCGTTGACATCGGATCCTTCGGACTCGCCCACTAGAGTAGGGGCTCACCCCGCATAGGCGAGTCACTGCCCACTGATGTCAGGGCTAGGGATGGCTCCCCACTGGCTCTGATCGCCACCAACCCTTCTTGTTGTGATGTCCTCGTCAGGACACTCCCTCCAACGATGGAAGGGGTCAGCGGTATGGACGCTGACCCCTCTCCTAATGCCATGACCTCTGGGGACCCCTTGGCCTCATCTCCCTCTGTCTAGCCCATGTTAGACACCATCACCTAGGCCATCGATGGCGTAGGTCATGCCGGTTCCTCAGGCGCCACCACCACCACCTACATCGGTGGGGTCTTGACCAGCTGCGTCACACCCGCCACGATCAGCATCATGAGCATGTTGGCAGCCCCGTCCACCCCATTGTCGGTAGCGGAATCGCCACCATCACTGGTTGTTCTATGACCTTTGAAGGTGTCCCTTGAGCCCCCATTTTCACCCATCCCACCAAGGGCACAAGCGCCACCATGGCCAGCGCCTGACCGACTGGCGATGCAGTCACGCTGGCGCCACTCCCGCCTAAAATGTATGTGACACCAGTCGATGGCTTTCACCTCACTTGAAGGGCGACACTCTTCTTTGGCACTAGCGCTAAAGGATTATGCTGCCTCCCGCCACTGCAAGAGACAAAAAGCAGAAATCATGAAGAAATCCAACCAAAATAGAGAAAAACAGAGGAGCTGATGACTCACCTCAGCGTCGTTGGGTGGTAGATATGTTTGGGGGGCGAACCCCCCGACCTTTGTTCCACCTCATTAGGGCGAGGCCATTTCAAGCCCACCCCCTACTCCTGGGCAGAGGGGCCTACTCCCCTTAGATCTTGGGGCACGACCATGGAGCCACCTGCCTCCATTGGCACCTCGGTCATGGTGGCAGAGCCATCCATCCCTATTGGCTCCTAGGGCAGGCCGATAGTATGACCCATCTCTGCCGGCTCCCCGGACATGCCCTCCCCTCCATAGAACAGGAAGGGTCCTGACTCCTGCAAGGATGAACCAATACCTATCAGCACATCCTTGTTCTCCAGATCGTCCCACTCGATGTTGTCGACTACCTCGTCTTCATCTTCATCATCGTCATCACCATCACTATCGGTGTCCTCCCTTTGCTCCCACGCCTATAGCTTCCACTACTTCTTCTTCCTCTTGTCCTCCTTCACCTTCCTCAGCCGCTCACCCTTGGCACTATTCACCGCCCTCATGGATGAATCCCTTGGCAATGGCGCTAGGTGATCCGTGAAGATAAGGTCCCTCGGCTGGTCCTGTCCCTCTCAAAGTTAGTATCAAGAGGTTAGGAATTCAATTGAAGGAGAGGTATGAGGAGGGGAGACTTATGAAGATGACATGGCCTGGTTTCGGCTGCATTGGAGGATGTCCTGGCACTAGGTAGATGAAACCGAGGGGCACCCATGTCATCCCGCGAAGGCTCCATTGCCTCCTTAATGCATTGCATGACCTCAGAGTGGGGGCGCTCCCTCGGCAAGCACCGTTTCATTGAATAATGCCCCAGGCACCATCACGTACAACATGAGTGCGCACATCATCAACGGCGCCATGCTCCTTGCGTGGTAGGCTCCGATGATGCCTGACCCCTTTAGGCTGCTCTGCTTTAGGATGTGGATGGAGGCGATGTGGTACCAGATCTTCTTCTTGTCCTTCTTCAGAATGCCCCACTTCTGCCATGACTCTAGGGCCTCTTCGACCAGGCGTCTAGTAAACTCTGGCAGAGGGGCGACGACGTCGTTCTTGAGGTAGAACCACTACGAATACCACCCCTTGTTGGACGTCGATAGCCACATTAGCGCGTACTTGCCGACCTAGTTGTTCTAGAGTTGGATGCCAGCGCACCCCATCGGCATGTGCAGCTCCTACCTGCCGCTCTTCTCCCTCTTGTTTTGGTGGGTGATGGTGAAGAAGTACCTCCACAGATCAAAGTAGGGCTAATCCCTAGGAACCCCTCGCACAGGGCAATGAACACCACCATATGCTAGATCCCATTGGAGTTGAGATGTTGTAGCTCGATCTTGTAGTAGTGCAGCAGCCCCCGAAGGAATCTGTGGGCAACGGTCATGAACCCACACTCATGGAAGTGGGTGAATGACACTATGTAGCCATCGGGTGGTGATGGTAGATCCTCCTCACTAGGTAGTAGCCACTCCTCGGCCGAGGTCCGTGCACGGAGAAGACCATGATGGATGAGGCCCTCCATACGCTGGAAGGTGATGTTAGAACAGCACCATGGATCCATTGGAGGTGGGGACAGTTGGATGTGGGCTTGATGGTGGTGGGGATGTGGAGATAGGGAACCCTAGGTGATTGGTGGTGGTGGTCATGGCTGTGGAAGTAAGGATGCAAGGTATGGAACCCTAGGGGTGAACCCTTTGGTTTTAAAGGGGCGATGGATGTGAGGAAACCAACCGTCCAACTAGATCTCCATGCCTGCCATGATCTGCCATAGTGTCCCACCACGGGACGTGTGCACGCAATCTCTATTCGTTCCCTCAGAAAACTCGCTAGACATTTCACCTCTCTGGATGGGCCATGACTCGTCATGAGTAAGAGGAATATGGATCTAAAAGTGCCTCTATAGCCCAACTAGGCCTGGGAGTTCATAGGTTGGCCCATCGATGGGTTCGATAACCGCTCTAGGCACCTTTTGAGTGAGAGGTGGAAAGGGATGGGCCCCACTATCGGCCAGTACCTAGGCACATGAGCGCTGTGGGCTTCCCGGCCCATGATCAAGTCTCGGCCGGTAATGACCCATGTTTTTTCTTCGAAGAAAGGTGCTTAGCCCTCAGGACCGGTCGAACGGACCCAAGAACTATATAGATTGACCGCTGAGAATCTAGGGTTAGTCACCAAGCTGACCCAAGCCAGATCTCTATGAACGGGATACATGGCCCCTACTCAGACTAGCCCATTGACAGCTCACCGGGTGCCATGACTCATCCTTAGAAGAAAATCGTGGTATGGCTCGGCCCCTCTATTTTTATTAGAAAAAATGCTTAAGGGAAGACAATCGCAGAGACGAACCAATCCTCGACCAGGCCCCTACTATGGGATGGGGCTTGAGGAAAGGGAATCACCATCCCTAGGTCACACTATGGGCAACAAAAGAAGTCCAAGGCCTTTGGAGCCCTCTCATTCGGAAAAGCCTCTGAAGGAGTATTCTACTCCTCTATAGGCTCGGGGGCTACTGTCGGGGAACAATACTAGAGTACCTAAAGAGGAGGAGCTAATAACCATCAACATTAATTCATACGAGCAGTCAAGAGTGCGACTACAGCTCCAACTGACCCCTATGTGTGCAAAATCCACCTTGCCCGACCCCTGAGAGTTGGCTCTGCCTCACCTAACACTGAGGCCGTGGGCTCTGCCTTGCCCGACCCCTGAGGATTGGCTCCACCTCTCCCAACCCCTGAGGGTTGGCTCCACCTCGCCCGACCCCTGAGGGTTGGCTTCACCTCGCCCAGCATTGAGGCCATGGGCTCCACCTCGCTCAACCCCTAAGGGTTGGCTCCACCTCGCTCGACCCTAAGGGTGGCTCCACCTCACCCGACATTGAGGCTGGGCTCTGCCTTACCTAACCCCTAAGGGTGGCTTCACCTCACACCACACCAAGGTCACGAGTTCTGCCTCACCTGACCCTAAGGGTAGGCTCTACCATGCCTGACCTCTAAGGGATGGCTCCACCTCGCTAGACCCTTAGCTTTGGGATCCACCTCACCCAACATTGAGGTCATGGGTTCTGCCTCACCCAACCCCTAAGGGTGGGCTCCACCTCACCTGACACCGAGGCAACGGGCTCTGCCTTGCCCGACCTCTAAGGGCTAGCTCTGCCTTGCCCGGCCCTTAGGTTTGGGATCCACCTCGCCTGAGCCTTAGGTTTGCACTCCGCCTCACCCAACCTCTAGGGAGGAACCCCGCCTCATTCAACCCTGAGGCCAGGGGCTCTGTCTCGCCTGACAGAGACCCATACTGCTACTGACCACTCTAGGTCCAAGCGTATAGGCCTGGGTCAAAGCTCTAACACCAAGGAGGTGACCGGCATGCCCCGATATAACCCATGGCCATGATGGGCCATACCTGAGGATTTGCATCAGGAACATCACTGGGTGAACCGATGTTGTTCTACCAAACCCTCATACGAACACTGATAGGTGCGTTAGTTCACCACAACATTGGAGTGGAGGGCCACGACTAGGAGACAATGCCTGCGCATGGCGCCAGTGATGGACAGGGCCATGATGTGAAGCTATCCCTATTGATGTCTACAGGGTCGGTGGGACCTGCATAGAAGAGAAGGACCCGGTGATCCTGGAAGACTTCTTCTCCTTCTGATTCTCCTTTTTTCCCTTCGCTATAACCTGTGCTTTCTCTAGGCCTATAAAAGGGAAAGCAGGGTGTCCCATTATGGGGCATCGCACCAATGACCACAACACATTGCATCGAACCCTCAGACTCGAATCCGATCGATCCACCAAACCCCAAACACATAGCCGAGCAGCAATCGAGTTCTCAGCGCCCATTCATTCCTTCCATTAGAGACTTGGGACCTATCTCTCTCTTGACCATTTGTAATCCCTACCACAAACTTTTAGTGCTAGTAACACAAGCAGCAGCAATGAACTAGATGTAGGGATGTTCTGCCCAAACCAGTATAAACCTTGTGTCCTCTAAGCACACCATCTGAGCTAGACGCGCAATATTAGAAATTTACTTGTTGGTGGCAACTCAAAACACCAACACCTTGTTCTGTTATATTGAGAAGTAGACATGACAACAAATGTTGTTTTGACCTTCTGACAAGCTTCCACATTGAAGAACCTAGGGTGCCTAAGCATTCAAGATCTATCAACACTAGAACCCTGCCATCTCATAGGTTTGTATAGACATATATATATACTCTAACCATGTGTAGATTGTAGAAAAAGGTTGATGTCATAAGAAATCAAATCACATCTCAAGTGACAGAAATAGACACTGCACTACTCACAAATGCCATCATGTGAGTCATGGTAAGTATGATCAAGAAAGGTGAGATAGTCTTGCTCATGGACTTTAAACTTATTGAGTAGTTATCCTTCAATTTTTGCATTCCACTGCATGTTTACTTTAAATAATCCATGCATCCATCTCATTTAGTTTAAATTTTCTCATATCAAATCCACAACATATTTGGTTACCTACATCCATATTGTTTGCATGTTAAAAAAATCTCTCACCATGATCATGCTCTTTCATCTCTATTTGAGTAAATCTCTATAATGCTTTCATGCTACTGTTGCCTGCTATAGTATGCTTGGGTTTGGAGTATCTTCATACATCTTTTAAATTAAGCATGGTGCTTAGTTTAGGAGTGTTGATCTTACCTCCAAAGGCTTTTTAATTAAGCATGGTGCTTAGGTTAAAAATGCTTAACCAAAAATATGCTCTAGTAGATAGCAGTTATTTTGTTGGACTAATCCCTACAGAAAACTCCCAAATTCAATTTGGGAAAGTCCTGAGATAAATTCACATCAAAGATGAAATAAGGCATATGATGAATTCCAATAACTTTGCGTAAAGAAGACCCACCTCATTCTTCATGGAAGGAGGAACTAAAAGAATGAATATAAGCCATGCCTATTCATGGTTTTGTATGAACCTACAAATCCAAAAATCACCACTATAGCTGTGGAAGTGAACGAACAAATCGACAGGCTATGAGCAACATTGAAGACAGCATAACATTGAGCCTTCCCAAGACTCAAGCTAAGATGATGATGATAAGAAGCAAGGTGCAACCCACCTCGTATTAGCCAGAATATGCTGCTTTTATCATCTTCGAAAAGACTAGCTCGCACATCGATAACAAGGACTAGGATGGCAAATGCCACTACATTATGGCATGCATCCTCGTATCAACTGACGTCAGCAATCAAGAGAGGTCTATCGACGGTGTCTCATAATGTCCCAACCATGATCGCGAGACAACATCCCCTAGTCATTGAAGATGAAGCTGACATGCGAGTACCAATGAGGTTCTTTCTTTGATCATCAAGATAGCTAGCATATCACTAACAAACAAAGAAGAACAACTCTTCACCATGCCATTAGAGGACAAATACAATCAAGAAGGAACTTAAGTTTGCAGCGCCAAAGAACACCAACACGTCAACGAAGAATCGACAAAAATCAAGAAGGGTTGATGGGAGAAGAACAAGCAACTGTCTAAATGGTATAAAGAAAAGGAAAGATCCTGCTCAATAGACTACGAGCTCTCAGCAACAGAGAAGGAGTATAACATATGAGACAAGATGCTCTTGAACTGCTCAAGATGCGAAGTTAGCAAGGAAGGTTTCAAACAGAAGGAAAGGACCACCACAAGTCACCTACCCTTCATCATAGGGTGCCATCACACTCCAAAGATGAAGGTAACATATTAAGGCAAGTGGTCATTATTCAAAAGCTTTCCTTTGATCTTGCTATTCCAATAAAAGAAGAAACAGACATGTTTTAGTTACAACTTTGCTTGATTCAACCTAACTAACTCAATATGTCTTGTTCCTTAAGTTTGCTCGTAGCACCACTATCTTGATCTCATAGTCTTAACCAAATGAGCTAAAAAAATATTGCATATCTTATCTTTGGAAGATGATAGTCATAATCGTGTAAAGTTTGATACATCATGTAAAGATGGACAGTCCTTCAATAGGTTAAGCAACTCCACTCTTTTTGACAAATGTGTTCAAAGGCCACATTCATCCTCATCTTTCTGATCTTATCACCCATGTTGTAAGAATGAACAATGCACATAACATCAACCTTTTCATGATTCATTGCGCCTAAGGCTAGAGAAAAATAAATAAAGTTTTGGTTCTGTTGGTGTTTTCCCACCAACAGAGCCCATACACTTGATCTCTACCTTTTCTTTATAAGTAGAACACACTTCAAGCAAAGTGTCGGAGAGTCGATCCCCTAATCTCTACAAGTGAAAGTTCTGATTCGGCAGCAATAATGCACACAAGATATCCCGAACTTCTACTACTAATGATTGACTTCAAAAAGCTTAACAAAGAAGAAAGAACAAAGCAAGAAGGATGTGGCACCTCCATTGGAAGCGCCACCATTGGAGGCTCCACTACAAGAATCCTCATTTTCAAGAGCGAACCGAGGTATTCAATGAATGGACTTCCAAGGAGGAGTCCCGTTCAAGGACTAAAAATACCAAACCCTCGCCAAAAGGTAATTAGGTAGTTATCCATGTTTATTTATTGCATTTTCATTGATGTCTTGCATCTAAAAAAATGATAATAAATAATTATTGCATACTAATATAAATTAGATACATAACTTTTAAAGCATTAGCATGTTTAATTCTGCATTGCATTTAGAAAACTTGTACGCATGGCATATATATAGAAGAGAAAATAAAAAAGTTATAACTTTGCATAATAGACTTAGTTTAGTTTCATTCTAAGTTTTGCATCAACAAAATCTTAAAGCCCCATATGAACAACCCATATGAATGGTCATTGTGATGGCAATAAAATTAAAAAAACATAGAACTTATAAAACAAAATAAAACAAAAGCCAGCTTGGGGGAGATACATCCCCATGAAGGAGCTAGCTTGGGGGAGACGCATATGCAATTATCTAGGTAAGTATCTTTTCACTTTATTTTATTTTAAAGCATTTTTATCAATAATATAAAAGAGAGAGTGTGTGTGATAGTTTTCTTTAATGTGCTTAGTATCAATAAAATAAAATAAACATAGTTGGGAGTTTAAAACTTTCTCCTCAATGAAACTTTTGATGGACATGATGAATAGTTGCTCTGTTGTAATTCCTTTCAAGTGCCTAGTTTTCAGTCCAAATTCTCCCGAGTATTGGATAGACTTGATTTGATATAAGAACTTACTTTGAACTTGACTCTCGTGGGTAGCATATGCTTGATCCAAGTCTAGGTGGTTGACAGATATGAGATGAGATGGTCTGAGCTGCTATTTAGTTTCAATGTGAAACTAAGTTTCAGAGTACTTTCTTTTGAAAAATGAAAAATCAATCATGATGAGCTCTTGTATGACAAAGCTAAAATTGCTACCAATGCCATATATATTTAGATTAGGAAAATCTTCTACTTATATGCTGCTTGTATATATGTTGAGTTTTGTCAAGCTTTGTTGACCCTTATGAGAAGTCAAAATTAAGATCACGTACACTCCACCCAAATATGCACTACTGCTACATTGGGGGTAGGTGCAAAAACAAGCCATTCTATTTAGATCCACCCAAAAATGTTTTACTCCTACACTAGGAGTGAACACAAAAATATGCTTGATAGGTTTTCCATCCACTAAATCAATGCTCCAAGTTCTTGTAAGCTATCTCTCATAGTTTTGCTGCAGAAAAGAGACATGAGGCTATGCAAAAGTTATTCATAAAAAAAGAAAGAAAAAAATAGACAAGTGTTTGAGATATTAAAAATAATGGGTACTTAGATGCCCGCCTAAAAAAAAAGAGGTGAATAAGATAGTCCCTGTTCTCTCGCAAAAATATTTCCAAGTTTTAAGAGAGGGATATGTTTTCAAGGAGCATAGTAGAATTAGGTTAGCTACCATATATATATCCACCAAATACATCCATATACATGCACATCTTAATTTGATTGTATGACATTTTTCTCTTTGGATCCATTGTTTAACTTTATAATATATGCATTGCAAGTATGCTCTCTAGTTTTATCCCTACCTATGAACTCCACAAAGGCTCTAGGAAGAAAAGGTAACAATAAGATATGCCTTGGAGAGGATCCACAAATACCACATATAAAGAGAGATTAGAGAGTGAGGATCCAAAAATACCACATATAGATGGTGTAAGGAAAATGGACTCTAGGCCCATTTACTTTGGATTTTGGTGTTTGATGACCAACACAACCAAATTGTACTAATGAATTTACAAGTAATTGTTTTGTAGTTCAATAGGGTGCAAGACGTGACTTGGACAAAGGCGACATGATGATCCCATGATCAACTCCATAAGCAAGACCCTAGAAGCACAAGACAAGACCTAAGATATCAAGCAAAGTCCCAGCACGAAGATAGGAACCAAGCCAGATGCAAGATCGCGAAGAAACAAGCTTCACAGAGGTGACCGGACGCGGTCCTTATAGCAACCGAACATGTCCGATCAAGATGCTCGGCAACGGTAGGAGTCAACAGCAGCGACCGGACACGATGATGACACTATTCACTATCGCGACAATAGCTCAGCACTGACCAGACGCTGGAGGGTGATCGATCGGACGCAAGAACTATAACGTCCAATCGAGTCCAAAGAGGTTCTAGAGCGGCGCCAGTGTGACCGGACATGTCTGATCGATAGTGACCGGACTCAGCACCAAGTCCAATCAACGTGCTAGCTTCAATGGTCGGGATGACCGGACGTGTCCGGTTAGGACGATAGCAGCGTCCGGTCAGTAGCAGAAAGGTGGGTTTCATCCCCAACGGCTACTTTCTCAGTAGGGCTTATAAATAGACCCCCCCAACTAGCCATTTGAGTCAAGTGGAGCTGAGGAAACATACCAAGCGTGTTAACACACCATTTTAGTGATCTCCACTTGCATAGTGCTTAGTGATTCATTAGGTGATTAGCATAGGTGCTTTTGCGAAGTGCTTAGGTTGATTAGACCACCGCTTATGTGCTTGCTCTAGGTTTAGGCCTAGTGCTTAGTGAGGTTTGCATACCTCTTACCACTTGGTGCTTGCATGCACCATTGTTGTACATCAGAGGGGCTTGTAGTCTTGCGAGATCACACCAACCGTGTTTGTGGTGTGGCCGCCACCGTGTACCAGAGGGAACAAGGCCCGTAGCATTTTGGCCAAAAGTTTGATAGTGAAGATGGCAGGGAGCATCTAGGAGAGGCTTACCAGAAGGCACATTGGAGACCAACTTGTGTGTGGGGAAGGCTCGAGGCTATCAACGAAGTTACCCGACCAGGAGCTTGGCCCTTGCGAGGGGCTCCAATGAGGACTAGGGGGAAGCTTGCACGCTTCTCGATACCTTGGTAAAAATACCGGAGTCATCGACAGGAGTTTGCATATCTCTACCTTACTCTTTAGCTTCTGCATTTACATTGTTTGCATAACTCCTTTTGCGGTAGAGATAGCAACACACTAGCAAAACCATAGTTGCACATTTAGATAGTTTATCTTTTGCATAGGTTTTGCTAAGAATAGAAAAAGAGGCCATAGTTTAGAGTTAGACTTTTAAGTTGCCTAATTCACCCCCCCTCTTAGGCATCATGGTCCCTTTCAATTGGTATTAGGCCGGTTGGCTCAATTTGGACCTTTGGCTTCACCGCCGTTGAGCCGATGCTATTTAGAGTGGTTGGGATGGATACCTCTAGGCCTCTGCACTTTGATGGCACTAACTTCCCTTACTATAAATCTAGAATGGCTTATCACTTTGAGGCGGTAGATTTGGGTGTTTGGAGAGTCACTCATGATGGGATGAAACCCATTAAGAATCCCGATAAACCCACAAAGAGTGAAGAAAAAGAAATTCATTTCAATGCTAGAGCTAAAAATTGCTTGTTTGAATCTTTTAGCATGGATGTGTTTAACCAAGTGTTCACTTTAAATACAGCACATGAAATTTGGTTAAAACTCCAAGAGCTCCATGACGGCACAACTAATGTCCATGAGCAAAAACATTGTCTAGCTAAACAAAATTATGATTCCTTTAAAATGAATGATGATGAGCTTGTTTATGATATGTATTCTCATTTGAATCTAATTATCAATGAGCTCCATTCAATAGGATTAACAAAGCTAGATAATGCAGACATAGTGAGGAAGATCATCTCCATGCTACCACAAAAGAAATATGCAAGCATCATCATCATCATAATATGGACGACTTGAGCACCATGACCCCGGCCATAGTCATTGGCAAGATAGTGGCATTTGAAATGTCATGCAAGATGGGTCAAGAAGAAGCCTCTTCATCAAGCAAAGGCAAAGCTCTCACATGTAGTGAAAAAAAGAAGATGAAGGGCAAGCAAGTTGAGACAAGCTCAAGCTCAAGCTTCTCAAGTGAAGATGAAGAAGAAGATGAGGATGATGATGATGAAGATTCAAGTGATGATGATCAATCTTCCTCCTCCACCTCCGACCTTGATGAAGAATCAATCAAACTTATCAACAAGGTGAAGATGATCCAAAGTCTCAATGTCAAGGGTGTGCCCATCCAAATTTAAGATTTCATCTTCACCAATCAAAGAAATGAGCAAAGAAAGAAAGGATGCTATGGATGCGGCGAGTTGGGGCACTTTGTGGAAGTTTGTCCAAATAAGCCCACACCCAAGACAAAGAAGAAGGCATGCAAGGACAAAGCCCTCACATCAATAAGGTCATGGGACGATTCTTCAAGTGAAGAAGAAGACCATCACAAGAGGCAAGGCCACAAGCACTCATCATCAAGCTCTTCTCGTGTGTGCCTTATGGCATGAGGTAACGAAAGCTCATCCTCTAGTGAGAGTGATAGTGATGATGAAATGCCTTCTCTTAATGAACTTGTGCAAGAAAATCTTAAATATGCTAAGGCTTGCACTAGCCAACAAAAGAAGCTAAAAATATTGCAAGAAAAGCTAGATAGTTCACAAGAAGCATATAAAACCTTGCTTGAACAATATAAGACATTTGCTAATCTCAATATTGAACTATCTACTAAAATTGAGCAACTTTAGGCTAGTGTAACAACAAATGCATGCACAATCAATTATGAGCAACTTGTAAAGAAAAATGAAAAATTAAAAGAAAAGTTAGCTAGCTCACAAGATGCTTATAAAAGTTTGCTTGGTAAAATGGAAACCATGTGCAAACATTGTGATGAGCTAACTAAAAAAGTTATTAATCTTTAAGCTGTTGGTACAACCCTCACCAAGGCACCTAAAAATAAAAGTTCTATCTTTGACAAGCCTAAAAAGGATGCTTCTACTTCTTGCAATGATTTATGTTTAGACTCACCCTTGTGCAACTAAGTTTGTGTTGAGAAAGTTGTTGTAGATACATGCACACAAGAGGTTGCAATGGAGAATGAGCAACTCAAGCAAGAAGTGGCTCGCCTTAC
Organism: Miscanthus floridulus; assembly: GCF_019320115.1. NCBI lineage: Eukaryota > Viridiplantae > Streptophyta > Magnoliopsida > Poales > Poaceae > Miscanthus > Miscanthus floridulus. Next base: position 122,495,424 of record NC_089580.1, on the reverse strand, counting down.
CAAGGACTTGACTCAAGTAAGAGGCAAAGCGTAGCAAGCCCAACTTCATCGAGATAACACCGTTAAGGGAGTCAAGAAGCTTGATGAAGGACAAACCATGGTTTGCTACGTGTGCCACAACGAAGGTCACAAGTCCTATGAGTGCAAGGTGAAGAATGGGGGAGGAACTAAGAAGAAAGAGATAAACAAAAAAAGAAAATAAGCAAGCTCTCCAACACCTACACCAACAAGGTGGACAAAACAACCTCCACACCTTATCTCTTGAAGAAGAAGAAAAATGACAAGGTGGTGGCCATCAAGGTGAACAAGCAAGCCAACAATGGGGCCAAATGCGTTTGGGTGCCAAAGGAGATCATTTCCAACATGAAGAGCACCAAGAAGGTTTGGATCCCGAAAGAGAAGTGAGAAGTCTGATGGACTTTGGGGAATTTAGAGACTTGGCAAAGTATGGGTGCATTTCATGGGGTGCATCATTATGGACAAGGTAATTGCCAAATGGGTTAGTGAATACTATAGACCCAAATTCCCCTTCCCATGTAGGTAACTAGATTTAATTTCTTGCAATCTCATTTAGCATCTAGCTCCTTTTCATTCCTAGGTTTGCACTTGCATGTTTAATCTTTTATCTTTCATACACTAGGTATATCTTATGGTAGGCTTGCTCGGTCTCACTCTTAACCCTTAGAGCAAACCTACATGGTTTAAATTATTTAGGAGCATCGCACATAGCTTGTTTTACAATTATTTATCTAATATGTGCCAAAGTCCAAATTGTAGATAATTTCTCCTGAATATCACTTTCGAAAATGATTCTCACATCATGTGATATCATCTTTCAAGTGGTATCTTTGATTGTAAAATCAATGTGCATGTCTCCTACAAGTATTCCATACTTGTGTGCACAAATTTAGGGGGAGGTTACTCTACAAGTTGGATGCTTTGAGACTAACATCTTTTCAAGCTTATTATGTGTGTAGTAGTCTCATTGCAAGGAAAATAGAGTCCCCGGAGTTAAGCATCATACTTCAAATATCCACCACCTATTGCAAGTGGTATAAATTAAATTAGTTTCCACATGTGGTATTTCTAAACCAATATCGTCATGTTGATTTCACTTTGGTATTTATATGCTTTCTCCATGCATTATATAGATTAAACTCCCTAGAGCATTAATTTGCCAATATGCATAAACTACATTCTCCATCATATGTATGCATATATTTAGGGAGAGCTTAGTCTATGTAATGTGAGAGTCAAATTTTGTGACCTATTCCACTCCACATACAAAGGATCACAAAGTTTGACCCTCCCTTGTGCTACTAATGTCTTCCTTTTTGGTGTTTGATTCTAAAGGGGGAGAATTTGTAGGACCAAAAGCAAGCCTGATCATAATAATTTACAAGTGGTAATGGTCTGAGAAAGGGAGGATAGTGGATTATGGAGTTAGGGGGAGGCTTAAATCCATAATGCCACATAGGGACATTTGCAAGGGCAAGATAAGTTTCCAAAGATGTTTACATGTGGTATCTTTTAGCATCATATAACCTTGCCCTTTGCATTGCATCCTAGCAAGTAAATAGTTTTCAAATTCCAAAATTTTTATTATTTACTTGTTTTGGTCGTGTTGTCATCAATCACTAAAAAGGGGGAGATTGTAAGGAAAATGGACCCTAGGCCCATTTACTTTGGATTTTGGTGTTTGATGACCAACACAACCAAATTGGACTAATGAATTTGTAAGTAATTGTTTTGTAGTTCAATAGGGTGCAAGACATGACTTGGATGAAGGTGACATGATGATCCCATGATCAACACCATAAGAAAGACCCTAGAAGCACAAGAGAAGACCCAAGATATCAAACAAAGTCTAAGCATGAAGATAGGAACCAAGCAAGATGCAAGATCACGAAGAAATGAGCTTCACAGAGGTGATCGGACGTGGTCCTTATAGCGACCAGACGCATTTGATCAAGATGCTCGGCAATAGCAGGTGTCAGCAGCAGCGACCGAACACTGAGGATTCAAGTGACCGGATGCGATGATGACACTATTCACTGTCCCGACAATAGCTCAGCACTGACCGGACGCTGGAGGGTGATCGACCGGACATAGGAACTGCAGTGTTCGATCAAGTCTAGAGAGGTTCTAGAGCGGCGCTAGTGCGACCAAACATGTCCGATCGACAGTGACCGGACTTAGCGCCGAGTCCGATCAACGCTCTAGCTTCAACGGTCAGGACAACAACAACATCCACTCAGTAGCAGAAAGGTGGGTTTCATCTCCAAAGGCTACTTTCTTAGTGGGGCTTATAAATAGACCCCCCAACCAGCCACTTGAGTCAAGTGGAGTTGAGGAAACATACCAAGGGTGTTAATACACCATTTTAGTGATCTCCACTTGCATAGTGCTTATTGATTCATTGGGTGATTAGCAAGGTGCTTTGCGAAGTGTTTAGGTTGATTAGACCACCGCTTATGTGCTTGCTCTAGGTTTAGGCATAGTGTTTAGTGAGGTTTGCATACCTCTTACCACTCGGTGCTTGCACGCACCATTGTTGTACATCGAAGGGGCTTGTAGTCTTACGAGATCACAGCAACCGCATTTGTGGTGTGGCTACCACCGTGTACCAGAGGGAACAAGGCCCACGGTGTTTTGGCCGGAAGCTTGATAGTGAAGATAGCGGGGAGCATCCGGGAGAGGCTTGCCGAAAGGCACGTCGGAGACCCACTTGTACATGGGGAAGGCCCAAGTCTATCAACGGAGTTACCCAACCGGGAGCTTGGCCCTTGCGAGGGATTCCTTGCGAGGGGCTCCAACAAGGACTAGGGGGAAGCTTGCACGCTTCTCGATACCTTAGTAAAAATTCTGGAGTCATTGACGGGGGTTTGCATATCTATATCTTACTCTTTAGCTTCCACATTTACATTGTTTGCATAACTCCTTTTGTGGTAGAGATAGCCACACACTAGCAAAACCATAGTTGCACATTTAGATAGTTTATCTTTTGCATAAGTTTTGCTAAGAATAGAAAAAGAGGCCATAGTTTAGAGTTAGACTTTTAAGTTGCCTAATTCACCCCCCTCTTAGGCGTCACGGTCCCTTTCAAATGGATCTGATAGTGTCATACAAAGGAACCTTTGAGTTTTATTTGAAACACTTATAAAACCTCTGGAATAAGGTTACACAAAAGAACATGAGACATAGTGCTTGACTTGATCGTTCTGTCTTTCAATTGCTCAAGACCCAAGTGAATGCTAAGAAGCCCCATGGTTGAAGGTAATATGAGTAAGTTTGAAAGTTAAGTTAGTTTATTTTAATCCGGAGGAGAATTTTTTATTGAACGCATGTGTACTTTTGAGGCGTGAAAGCATTGTAGCAACTCCTAATCCATTGTTGAAGTTTAACTTTGCTCAGGGACTAGCAAAGGGTATGCTTGGGGAAACTTGTTGATGGTCCTTAATGTCAATTATAAATTGTCAACATATCCTGCATATATACTTAATTCCATCACCAAACATAGGTATAGGGGTTTAAACTAATAAATTTCATGAGTTTTGGTGAATATGTGAATGCGGGAAGATTTATCCAGAAAATAGACCCTAGGACCACCATCATACACTCCAAATAGTCAAACCAACATCAACAAGTGAATCAACTCGCGAAACCTACAAAAAAACAACTCAAGACGGAGTCCATAAGCTTCCACAAGAGGGAGGGGCCCACCGGTCACCGGGACAGGCTAGCCCCACCTATAGGCCGGTCGACCTATGAGGTCCACCCATCATCCTCTCCTTTCTATGTTGGTTTCCCACCGCCTTTGAGAGTCCACCTCCACCATTGCTCAAGGTTGGTTCATCCAACGGTGATCTAGGGAGTTGACCTGAATTGATGACATGGCAATGCCTTGCCCCCTACTCCATCTCCCCTATATAAGGCACCCCTACCCCTCCAGGAGGCCATCTATCTCATTTAGATCAACATACACCAGGAGGAATAGGTCTAGAATTCTCCAATGTAGTAGATTAGTAGCTCGGGGGTGAGGGTCGAGTTGGGCTCATGCTCAAGTTTCGGATCTAGTCTTGGAGGCTTGGCAAAGCCATGTATCTTCACTTCTACACCTTGTAAGACTTATTATCAATTTATCATATTCCTATCTACATGGATATGCTTACTTTGAATATATATATCTTGCTTAGTTAAGGTTATGATTACTTTTGTGTGTGGGTTCATAGAGCGCTTAGCCTGCTAGTTTACCAGTTAGGCTAAGTAGCCCAGTCTCATGTAATCATAGTGCTTATACGATGCTCTGCCTGAGTGCACCCTGTTCCCTAGCTGTGTGGTAGCAGTAGGAGGTGACAGCCCGTTTATCCTCTATAGTCCACCCCAAGTGAGCAGGTTCTTAAATTGTAGGACCGTAGTCATGTCAGTAGAGTTATCTTTTGTGATGCTCTATCATCTAGCGGTGTCTCGAAGTACACAAGAGTAGAGTTGGTCTTAGCTATAGTTGGATGGATATATATACTTTGACCATGTAATAAGAATATCATAGGAATCTACCTCACTCGTTGTTCTCCTAAGTTAACTAGTTTACATTATCTTAGTGATCTATCCCCTGAGTGTCATTATACTTAATTCCTATCATTACCTTTACCCCCTGCTCTAGTTATGTTAGTAGATACTCCATGTGGTAAAATATAAATAACGATACCTAGAATACTCCTAGTAAAATGCTATAATGATGTTCTGTGCGCTTGCGGAAATCTAATATTTAGTTTGCACTCATAAATACCAACAACCTATCTGGTCGGGGTGATGGATCATAGGAAGCGCCAGCGGGAGGAATCGCTAGAGGTTGATGGACCATTGTCGCATCTTCATTCTTCCCCGCGAGATCAAGGGCAAGTGATTTCCAATCATTTTCGGGTTCGGGATTGTTTGTGCTAACTATTTGTGATTTTAGGATTGTCCCCCCTGTGGTGGCATCGGTGGTTGGGGACCCTCCCAGCACTACCAATCCCTAGTCCATTCCACCTCTGGGGCTGGTGAGTCCCTATCACTCTTCCCTCCCTGCCGGCCGATAGGGAATAAGATACTTCGTGCTTGAAAGGGACGAGGCTCACCGGTTGCACTCGAACTCTACCCACGAGGTGGTTCAGCTGAAGGCCTACCTAGATTATCTCCAGGTGGCCCTCTTAGTGGTGGAAGAAGAAGTCACTAAGGCGTGAGCATCGGCCACTGCCGCTCAGGTGCGAGCAAGTGGTGGGTTTTCTGCTATCGCTAATTCCTGTTGTCGTCTCTCCCCTTTTTCCTTTTTATTTTTAGATTTTAATGGGATCCTTTCGATTATAGTTCTAGAGGAGCATCTTGTGGCATCTCGTCATGAGGTGGGGGAGGTTTGTCTTCAAGAAAGCCTCCCGACCGAGGATCACCGCTGTGTTGTGGTTCCTAGGACCCGCAGAGGGCCGGTGCTAGTGGATGACTTCGTCGCTGTCGCAAAAATTGTTGCGGCGACTGTGAATGCAGATGATAGTTTCTGTAGCTATGGTTAGGTCCCCTAAGTTGTGCTGAGTGTTCTGTGCGTGTGGCCTACCGATAATCTTGCTGGTTTCTTGTTTCCTTTGTTTGCACTGATGCGATGCTCTCACTCTTTCTTATCCCGGCATGGGCAAGCATATGATCTTCACTTAGGGATTGATTTCCCGCAATGCATAAATATTGGCTAGAGGTCACGTGTCGTGCTGTGTATTTGCTATGTTGTAGGGCGTAGGAGGTGAGGGTGCGTGGGTAGCAAGTATGGCTTCTTATGGTGGCGGTGTATGTTGGCGGGGTTCTCGTGTGTGCTCCCCCTGCTGGTTAATGGAATTGGCTGCTTGCGAGAAGCAGATTGGGCCACCCAGAGGGTGGATGCCCTTGGATCGAGCTGTGTGGTTTTCGTACCCCTATGTTTGTTCTACACTCTAGTTTAACTATCTATGGTCATTAACATATCTATGCACGTATGCAAATGTGATCGAATAATGAAGTGAGGGATAGGATTGACATCATCGGTGGGTGTTCATGGAGTCGATGTTCATCCTACTATCATTGCTTGGGTCACGTCGAGCCCCCGAGCGTGTGCTCATGGCGGAGTCATTGTGGTTTCTAACCACCCCAGTGGTGGTATCACTAAAAAGCCTTTGGGAAGCACACTGCAGGGGGAGGCAAGACGAAGCAAAAAATGACTCGCAAGCCTTCCTGCAGCGTCACAACCCTCGAGGAACAGAGCTCAGGGAGGAAGAAAGTGGTAGAACTGCCTAGCTCCAACAAGCACCTTGGCAACCACTTCGGTGCCAAGAAGGAGCAAAAGGGAAGCCAAAATGCAGCCATGTCACAAAGGTTGCACGGCCCCCTACATGGTAGCTAGGCCATCCTGTCCTTCCCCACTCACAAGACTCCTTCTAGCACCAGTTGTTGGAAGGGGCAGCGCCAGCTTCTGGCCATCGTAGGCGACCCCCAACAGGACGGATGCTAGAGACCTCACTGTACCCTTAGGACCTCTCTCTCTCCCTCGCTTAAGCTTTTTAAAAGGACTAAGAGCTAGTTGTAGAATAGTAGAAGTAGATGCAAGTGGTTCAAACGGAAGGAAGGCCCTTATTTATAGGCCCAAGGGCTGACTGAGCAGCCTACGACCCTCACACCGCGTGGCGGACCACGGGAGGTCATAGCCAATGTCAGACACCCATGTAAGGTTAGAGAAATTGAGATCCTCCCAAAGGCAAAGTAGGTATAGCATCAACAAGACCACATGGCCTTGCCTAGATCACGTGCCCCAATACGCAACACACTAACATGGCCAGGCTCAGCAGTCGCGTACCACACCGCCAGGGTGTCCTGGCGGGATAGGACGTAATAGACACCTACCGCATTGAATGTACTAGCCCAGAAGGGGTCAAGCAACGAAGCTCAGACAGCCACGACTATGAGCCTGCACTCAACACACGACTATCAGCGCTTTCACGATCACTTTGTGATAGCAAAAACGCTCGGGGGTTACTATCGGGGTTATGATACCACGGGTATCTCAAGACATCGATTAGTTAGCCGCTCAGGCGGCCTATGGTACACCAGCTAGTACAAGCATACACTATTGAGGCCTAGCTAAGCTACACGGACCTAGGCCAAACACTAAGGCAGGGGTCGGCCACGACTTCTTCCCTCGGCCTTCATCATGCGCCGTGCAACTCCTCATGACCTCTCCTCCGTCCTGACCTCTGGGAGGGGTAGGGAGAGATCGAGCCCTGCCAAGCATAAATGCTTTGACAAAGAGCAGGCACGCTGCACTGACCCTATAAGGAACAAGGGGACAATAGTCTCTCAGCTCGGTCAGAAGCCATCCCATGCGCCACACAGCACAGACAAGATAACAACGCCAAGTGGTGGCAGCCAGTATGGTAGCCCACTGTCCAAATACGACCCGACAAGATAGATGTAACAACCCAAAAATCCACACACCAAAAATACCAACTACAAAATTTTTCTCAAACTTCCATGTGATGATGAGTGTCATGTAAAGTAACCCAACCCAGGAGTTGCATTAGAAGTAACCCAACCTAAGTCAACACATAAGCATAGCATGTCATATGTGGATTATGATTATTTGATTTCTATCAAATAGATGTTGCATACATGTTAACTTAAATTGTGATTTGGATTCTCATTGCTTTATGTTATGCTTAACAATTCCATAAAGTTATTATTAAACAAAATTCCCTAAACTCCAATGAACAAGTTACCTCAGATTTAAATTCAAATTTCAAACCAAATTTGAATTCAAACAAATGGAAAAGAAATGAAAAATAGAAAAGGAAGAAGAGAAGAAGGCCTCCTAGCCAGCTGCTCGGCCCAACCCACACGACCAGCAATTGGCCCAGCCAGCCCCGCCAACACGCTGCAGCTAGCTAGTCGCTCGGCTCGCGCGGCCCAGCTTGCGGCCCAGCATTGCCCGCGCGCCCGTCAGCCTTTCTTGCGGTCGCTGTCACTGTGGCCCCGTGTGAGAGCCGCACGTTGCCCATGCCCGCGCATCTCCCCGTCTCTGCTTGCAGCCGTTGCCTGCTGGACCCCGCATGTCAACGCTACTGTGCTTCTTCCCCACGCCATGCTCAAACCACCGCGCGACAGAGCCCCGATAGAAATGGCAGGGTGGGCCAGGGGTCATGCCTGGGGCATGGTCCTGTCTCTCCCTTGCACTGTGCCCATGCAACCCCGCGCACACTGTTGGATGCTAGCTTGCGCCCTGATCGCCCTTGAATCCCCAACCACCGATCACCGGGCTCGTTGATCCCCGCTCGGCTATAAGAGCCTTGGCCGAGAGCCCTAGCGCTTGTCCCGTCGCCCGCCGCCACTTGGTGGCCGTCCACAGCACACCGAGCCAAGAGAGAGGAGGGGGAAGCGGAGGGAAGGAGAAGAAGAAAGCGCCAAAGCTGCCGTAGGGGAGGAGGTCATCGGAGCCGAAGACGGTGCCGGTGCTTTGTCACTGACGCGGCTCGGCATGGCACTGCATGGCCACACCGGAGCTGCACGGCCTCGCATCGACACGGCATCGCCATCCTCTCTTCCACAGCACCCATGGTGAGCCCTCCTTCCGATCCCTCTGCTTGCCGCCGGACTCCATCACACCGGCCATAGCGCTCCACACTAGGAGCGTGTAGGCCAAGGCCATCGCCGGCCGCTGGGAACACCCGCACCCACACACACGCCGTGACTACCCCGCTGGAGCCCCATTGATCACCCGCGCGCCTCGCCATCGTCCCCATGGCGCCGTGGCCACCGGGAAATCCCTGTCGGCCACATGGTAACGCCGAAGCCCCACCTTGAGCCCTGGACACTTCACTATGCCCCCACGGACTCACGGTAGCCTATACCCGCTCAAGCCGAGCCACTCGGAAGGCCGCACATGCGACTTCACCATCGGCAAGCACTGCTGAGCCACCGCTCGCCATGGCTAGCACCTTGGGGAGCTCTGGTCACCACCTTGACCCCACAGATGTAGTCATCGTGGCCCAGGGAAGTTTTTCCCCTCTCCAATTGGACACCGGCACCACCGTAGGGACTCACAGCGAGCTCACCGCTGGTAGGAGCACCGCCGCAGGAGAAATAGAGGACCTCCCCCTCGCTGGTCACCCGCAAGTGCACCCGGTGTACCTGGACCACACCTGAGAGGCGACAGGTGGACTCGGTCCACCGTGGACTAGTCCGTGGTCCATGGACTAGCAGCAATTGGTCCATCGTAGACCGCAGCCGTGGACCACAACCCAATACGAGCCCATGGCCATGACATGGCCGCCTCACAGCGTGCCACGTGTTTGGCCCGGCCCGGCCCAGACCGGCCCAACCGGCCTAGTTCGGACCCGGTCCGTATTGACCATTGACTGGTCAATGCTGACCGTTGACCTGGCCCCACCTGTCAGTGACATGGACACCCTAGACCCACACATCAGATGCTAACGTCATGATGACATCACGTGGGACCCACATGTCAGAAGCCAGCACAGCCGAGGTGACGTCATGCTGATGTCACACTGACATCAGCTGCTGACGTCAACAGACCAGGCCCACATGTCAGTGATCGTGATGGTTGACCATTGATCGATGACCGTTGACTCGTCATTGACTAATGTTGACTTTGACCGGACCCACCTGTCAGTGACCCAATAGCCTTTGGCCCCACCTGTCGGTATGGACGACGTTGATGACGTCACGCTGATGTCATGCTGACGTCATGCTACCGTCAGCTGGGCCCCACCTGTCAGCTCGGAACCATGATAACAACATCATGCTGATGTCATGCTGACATCAGCAAGCCACGTGGACCAATCATAGCATGACACGTGTCAGCCCAGGATTAATCCAGCCTTTTTCCATTTTCAGAAATAGATTTAATCTTCGGAAATTCATAACTAATTCATACGACCTCAGAAAAATACAAAACTAGGACCAAAATTCATCTAAAATCAAGCTCTATGCAATGAACCCATGTTTGAGTGCATTTGGCTCTTTTGAATTTCCCTTGCTTCTTTGTGCTATTCTATAGACGTCGCTAACGCGACTATATTGCGAACGATGTAGACTCGGAGGAGAACCTAATGGACGAGGACCGTGAGTACCGTGAGGAGAACGGAGACGACTACACTGAAGGTGCCACATCCCACCCAATCTCGTAGCACCTATTACGCATGGCTAATATAGAACTGCTATCGCTTTACTTTACTGCTACAATTATACTATGCTAAGACTTGCATGGTAGTATGCTTGCTTGAAAGCCTTTACCTTGATGCAACCGTACCCCTACATACCCTGCTATTAGGATAGACACACGCATACTACTATATATTTCATTACTTATACTTCTACTACGCTTTACTACGTGCGTGGTGGAAACTGGTGTTACCTAGACTATGGGGAGAGTGTTGCGTGTGTGACTTAGGTGTGTGGAGGGTGAGGGTTGTGTCGACCAAGTTGGAGTATACGATGAGCCTAGGGCAAGTCTTGCCATGGGGTGCTACCTAGGCACCCCCGGAACGGATACCTGTGGTGGGTAAAATGGTATATGAGGTGGACCTGGGTGTGAACCTGTGACGGGTGGAGCCCGGGATGGAGGTGCTATGGTGGCACGGTAAATGGAAACCCTGATGGAGACATTCTGGCTTGGTCACCCCTAAGGACTTACTAGTACTCAGATTCACCGGGAAGCCTTACGTACCACTCGCCCTATATGGTGCGGGACAGCTGGACTACTTGGTAGGATACTGCCACTACTGCTAAGTTGATAGCGGACAGTGTAAGGAGGTACGGGGCATGGAGGGTTTCCCCCCACACCCTTCCGAGACTTCATGGAGACCTTGTGGACTCGGCTCATGACTCAAAGTTTTAGCCACCCCAGACTTGACTTAGGGTGAACCGGGCTGAATGGTAGAGTGGCATTATCCTAGGCTAGCAAGTGGCCGAAATCAGCCTAGTTGACGACGGTCAGCGAGGAAGGCGGATCTTGTGGTTATGTAAAACCTCTGCAGAGTGTATGGTTGATCGATCGATACATGTGCCGACTTGTCGGCTATGGACCTTTCCTGGGTTTCGCTTAAACTAGATAGTGAGATGAGTCCTTCTCTTCTTCCCCCGTGAGAGAGTGTCGGTCGTAGCCAGGGGCTACGGGCCTTGAGATAGTGCTGAGAGGGAGTTGGCCTGTTGACTGAGCGATGGGATGGTATGGTGATGATATGGAGATGGTGGTATGTCGATCCCAGGATTGAAACCTAGCTTGGAAAAGGGAATGGTGTGGAATGTGTGTGGGAATGGTGTTAAAACTTGACCAACTATTACTATTACTTGATATGATATTGCATAGGAAACCCTAGCTTTATAGGTTCCTTTGACCTTGTTCCCCTTGCATCCAATTTCCACAAAGCAATGCTTATAGGGATGGGAGTGGCCAGTACAAATCGTACTGATAAATTTTGGCACACAGGTTCTGCTGAGGAGTATAGCTCCGAGGAGTTTGACGGATGAGGGGTTCGTGCCAACGCTCGAGTTTGGCGATCTTATCTTCAAGCTGTTCTGAATGAATGCTACTTTTGATTCTGCCAATGCGGCGATGTAATAAATTATGTAATTCCGCACTAGTTGTACTCTGATATTATCGTTGTATAGATGTGATATTCGACTGGAATTTGGGTAATATGATCTATAACGACCTTATTACACTTTGACGCTGTGGATTTCCCTTCACAGAAATTGAGGTCGTTTTAGTTGGTATCAGAGCCATACTTGACCTTAGGATGAAACCCTTAGAAATGGACAATAGAATAGGACGTAAAGAGCCCTTCTTTCGGTTATATACCGACCCTGCATTTACTTTTATGCAAGGCTTATCTATTATTGACCTGCTAACACCTGTCCCCTTGAAACATGCAAATGGCAACAAACATCGACTGGCTGCCACTAGGACCGCTACCTCTAGACCACACCAAGCTTACCCTTGACCTACGTGAGCTCGGGGGTTTTGCACAGACCCTCTGCCGAGTTCTCGTCACGTTAGGTGTCCCTGACAAGCTTGTCAAGGTCACCTGCACTAGGAAGCCAGCTAAGGAAGGAGGAATTGAAGGACCAATTGTCACCTCAGTGGAGTTCCCAGCTAGCACTATCTTACCTTCTGTCCCAGCTTTCATCGAGTTGACTATAGAGGACACAGTCGAGGAGGGACTGTGAGCTATCTCGCATAAGGCACTTCGCAGAGTGATGAGGGACCACTACGAGCACCTGAAGATGACAGAGTTCTATCTACTTCCCTAGGCCCTTGACCTCAGCCTTACCCCTAGTGAGCAGAGTTTCGCAGCAGGCAGAGTTATCCTTGCTGAGGAGGATAGATGCCTTCATGTTTTAGCTATTCACCTACTAGAGTAGGACAGGTATGTGACCCAGTTGGAGCAGAGGAGACATCAGGACCGGGCCCTTTGGTGGGAGTACCAGGAGCGAGACTCGTAGGGAGCATAGGAGCGAGCTAGTCTACTGGAGACAGTTGCCAAGCTGTAGGATGAGCTCAACCGTCATGAGGAGGACCACAGAGCCAAGGTCGCTGACTTACAGGACAAAGCAGCCAACCTAGGCAACAGGAACTGCTACCTCAACAGCAAGGTCTTGGAGTTGTAGAGTGAGTTGGATGACAAGAAGGCTGAGTTCAACTGTAGAGGAGACAGAGAGATCCAAGGGGATTGATATGCTGAAGATCCAATCTCGGAATAAGACCCTGACTTAGGAGCTAGAGGAGTCTAGGAAGAAGGCCATTCGCAACCAGGGTCACCTGATCGAGGCACTCAGGCAGACCGAGTACCTATAGGACAAGTGTGAAAGGACATGGCAGGCTTGGCAGAAGTCTGACAGGAAGCGCCTCACGGAGATGAAGGGTATGTGGGATCAGCTACCCAAGGAGGTTCGCAGCAAGACAAAGCCTAGGATAGAGGAGTTTGAGTTAGCCCTGACTCGCCTCAACCTAGATGCCTGCCCTACCCTATCGAGAGCCAAGCCTACTGAGGAGCTCGCCGAGGCCTTGAAGTACGTGTCCCGACTTCACAAGTCCGATGAGGAGATCGAGATCAAGAACAGTTGTATCCCAGCTGCGGTGTACGAGTTAGAGTAGATGACCCTGCGTGGTCATGAGTCATGCAAGTAGCTTTCGTAAGTTGTACCCCATGATGTACCCCTTATGAGATGTATTATGAGACTTTATGCATAGTACAATTCTCGCATGTCTTCAAGTGTAGCTACTGGAGATGATGCTATATAATTGAACCCATGTAATGAATGTTTTGGATCTTATTGCATCTTATGGATCTTATTGCTTCTTTGTAATGAGTGTTGGATAGTGTAAATGTTTTCTTTAAATCATCAAATCATGTAATCATATTGAATTATAGGCACTTATGGCACAAGCACTAAATTCTCTATGATCCGTGTTGCAGATGCCGAACCGCCGTTCTAATCGCCTAATGAATCAAGGACGTGCGCCCACCCCTAAACCAGTTGAACCCAATGGGGGACGTGGTGGCAACAACCGTGGTCGTGGCCATGGCCATGGACGTGGAGAGATACCTTTCCACCTGGAGAATACTCTGCTGCCTGAGGAGAACATTCCTCCACCACCACCATCGAACCTGGCAGAAGTGATGGCACAACAGACCCAGCTTCTTGCAGCTCTTGTTGAAGGAGCAAACCGTTGTCAAGGAGGTCAGCAGAATGACTTCCAAAGGAAGCTAGAGGGATTTCTGAAGTTAAGGCCACCTACCTATGATGGCACCGACCCTGACCCGCTTGTAGCCGATGACTGGCTCAAGGAAATGGAGAAGAAGCTTGACCTCACTACTTTCACTGATGATGAGTGTGTTGGAGCTGCCACACACCAGCTCACAGGTGCAGCACGCACCTGGTGGGATAGTTTTAGTGACTCCCATGAGGATCCTGCTAACATCTCATGGGATGAGTTCACCGAAGCATTCACTGAGTATCACATTCCCAAGGGTATCATGGAGGCCAAAGCTGAGGAGTTCCGCAACATCAAGATGGGGAAGGATAGGGTGACTGAGTACACTACTCATTTCACCAACCTTCTACGCTATGCACCTTCCTATGTTGTGAACTCGGAAAAGGAGAAGCTGTACTATTACCGTAAGGGACTTAACCCGCACATCAAGCTGAAGTTTGGCGGTATTGAGAGCAACACATTGCATGCTCTAGTGGATCGCTGCATCTAGATTGAGAAGGACCATGCTGAAGTTGGAGAAGAGTACAGGGAGAGGAAACATAAGCCTGAGGAGTCTCTCCGTGGTCATGATCGCAAGAGGTTCCACAGAGATGCACCATCCAGGGAACGCTCTCACCATAACAGGGATGACAACCCTGGATCGAGTAGGGGAAGTGGAGGCCACATCGTCAAATACTCACACCCTGCTCAGGATCATTACACCCGGGACTGTTATGCTCAGGACCGCAACAGTCAGGACCGTTTCAACCGTCTTCACTCAGCAAATGAATGCCCAGCACAGAACCGCTCCGCACCAAGCACTAGAAATTGGAAGGCACCCACGCCAACCCCTATAGGTGGTACGCCTTTCACCTACTTTGCTTGTGGCCAACCAGGTCACAAAGCCGTTGAGTGCCCTTAGAACTTAGCTGCACAGAAGTCTTAGTTCAAGGGATCAGCTACTCATGGACGTCTCAACCATCTGGACGTCGAGGAAGCACAAGCTGCCCCTGACGTTGTGTATGGTATGTTCTTAGATAATGGCAATACTGCATCAGTGCTATTTGACTCTGGAGCAACTTGTTCTTACATATCATCCAAGTTTGCACGAGATCATGACCTATCTGTAACCCCACATGAAGATCCTATCATCACTAGCTCACCTTTAGGAGACCTAAAGTGCACCCACATCTGTAAGGGAGTGAGTCTTACCATTGAGGGTCTTATCTTTAGAGCCGACCTAACCCTGCTACCTTCCACTAACCTAGATGTCATCTTAGGTATGGATTGGTTAACCATTCACCAAGGTATCATATCATGTTCACCTAGATATGTCCAAGTGACCCACCCATCAGGCCAAGTCATTAGATGTGAACCCCAGTCTAGAAAGTCCACCTCTATCCTATGTGCCCTTAAAGCAAGTTCAGAATCATGAAAAGAGGAGAAGATAGTTCATGATGTGCCAGCAGTCAGAGACTATCCCGATGTATTCCCTAAAGAATTATCGGGTATGCCACCAGACCGTGATGTCGAGTTCATCATTGATCTATTACTAGGAACGGGACCCATTGCTAAGAGACCGTATCGCATGTCAGTTGATGAACTGACTAAGCTCAAGAAATAGCTTGATGAGCTCATCTTGAAAGGATATATCAGGCCCAGTGCTTCACCCTGGGGATCCCCCGTTCTGTTTGTTAAGAAGAAAGATGGCTCAATGAGAATGTGCATTGACTACCAGAACTTGAACGCAGTCACCATTAAGAACAAGTACCCCCTACCAAGGATTGATGATCTGCTAGATTAGCTTTGAGGTGCCAAGTATTTTTCTAAGATTGACCTTAGATCCGGCTATCATCAGATGAAGATTCGAGAGAGTGACATTCTAAAGACAGCTTTTGTGACTAGGTATGGTCAGTTTGAGTTCACCGTGGTGTCCTTTGGACTCACGAATGCTTCCGCATACTTCATGAACATGATGAATAAGGTTTTCATGGGTGAACTGGATAAGTTCGTGGTGGTATTCATTGATGACATCCTTGTCTATTCATCCACCGCTGAAGAACACGAACATCATCTGAGAACAGTGCTTGAGAAACTAGCCCAACATCAGCTATACGCAAAGTTCAGTAAATGTGAGTTTTGGCTACAGGAAGTTGCCTTCTTAGGCCACGTACTATCAGCTGAGGGTGTCATAGTTGATCTAGCCAAAATTGAAGCTGTGAAAGAATGGGATCAACCCCGTAATGTGACAGAAGTCAGAAGTTTCTTGGGATTGGCTGGATATTATCACCGATTCATCGAAAACTTCTCCAAGATAGCCCGTCCAATGACCAATCTTCTGAAGAAGACCAAGGAGTTTGAATGGACACCCGTGTGCGAGCAAAGCTTCTAGGAACTAAAACTAAAGCTTACCACAACTCCTGTGCTATCATTGCCCGATATCAACAAAGATTTCATAGTCTATTGTGATGCATCTCGTCAAGGACTCGGTTGTGTGTTGATGCAAGATGGAAAAGTGATAGCTTATGCTTCTCGACAGTTGAAAGAACACGAGAACCGTTACCCAACCCATGATCTGGAGTTAGCAGCAGTTGTGCATGCCTTGAAGATCTGGAGACACTACTTGATAGGCAACAAGTGTGACATCTACACCGATCACAAAAGCTTGAAGTACTTTTTCACTCAAGAAGATTTGAATATGAGGCAATGCCGATGGCTTGAGTTGATCAAGGACTATGACCTAGAAATTCACTATCATCTAAGAAAAGCTAATGTAGTCACAGATGCTCTTAGTCGCAAGAGTTACTATCACACCTTGATCACTGAATCAGTACCACCTGAGCTCAAGGGGGAGATTGATGATTTCCAACTAGAGATACTATCGCATGGCTTGCTGAATGAGCTCCGCATATAGTATGATCTCACAGATCGCATCAGTCGAGCTCAGAAAAGTTGTGAAGAGATTGAGTATCTCCATGGTCTGATGAAACTAGGCTACAAAACCAACCACCAAGAAGATGAACAAGGAACCATCTGGTTCAAGAACAGAATCTATGTTCCATCTGACCCAGTACTACGAGGGGAAATTCTGTTGGAAGCTCACAATTCCAAATACTGTATTCACCCTAGAGGGTCAAAGATGTACCAAGACCTAAAGAAACACTTCTGGTGGAAAGGCATGAAGACAGACATTGCAGGACATGTGGCACGTTGTGACACCTGCAATAGAGTCAAGGCTGAACATTAAAGGCCTGTAGGATTGATAAAGCCTCTTGACATTCCTGAGTGGAAATGGGAGGACATATCCATAGATTTCATAGTTGGATTGCCCCGTTCATAGAAAGGCAATGATTCCATCTGGGTGATTGTTGATCGTTTGACCAAAATTGCTCACTTTGTACCATTAAAGACCAAGACCAATGCCGAGAAATTAGCGGATCTATATGTTGAGCATATTCTCAGACTGCATGGAGCTCCCTCTAGTATTGTATCTGATCATGGTCCTCAATTTGTGTCTCGATTCTAGGAAGCTCTGCACAAGTCTATTGGAACCAAACTTGATTTTAGTACCACTTACCACCCACAGACAGATGGATAGACAGAATGAGTAAATCAGATCTTAGAAGACATGCTTCGTGCTAGTGTACTGAATTACGGCTTTGATTGGGAGAAATGCCTACCCTATGCTGAGTTCTCTTACAACAATAGCTACCAAGCTAGTATCAAGATGTCGCCATTTGAAGCTCTGTATGGCAGACCTTGTAAGACACCCTTGATGTGGTCCCAACCGAGAGAAAGATCGTTCTTTGACTCCGCCAAGATTCAAGATGCAGAAGAAGGAGTTGCTCAGGTAAGAGAGAATTTGAGAATTGCTCAAAGTCGATACAAGAGCTATGCTGACAAAAGAAGAAGAGAACTAGAGTTCAATATGGGGGACTTCGTCTATCTCAAGGTATCCCCGCTACGTGGAACGGTCAGATTCTATGTGAAAGGCAAGCTTGCCCCTAGATTTATTGGCCCATACAAGATTTGCAAGAGAATTGGAAAGCTTGCCTACAAACTTGAGTTACCTGAGGAATTAATGGGTGTACATCCCATATTTCATGTATCCCAGCTACGCAAATGTTTAAGAGTACCCAATGAAGCAGTCCCAACTGGTGCACTTGACATTCAAGATACACTTGAGTATAAAGAACATCCTATCAGAATTCTGGGTAGAGATACCAAAGAGACCCGTAGCAAGACTATTCCTATGTGCAAGGTTCAATGGAGTAATCATACTGAGAGAGAAGCAACATGGGAAAAAGAGTCTGACCTCTGGCTATGTTATCCCTACCTCTTCGAAGAGTACGTTACGCTTTAATCTTGGGGACGAGATTCTGTTAAGGGGGTAGGACTGTAACAACCCAAAAATCCACACACCAAAAATACCAACTACAAATTTTTTCTCAAACTTCCATATGATGATGAGTGTCATGTAAAGTAACCCAACCCAGGAGTTGCATTAGAAGTAACCCAACCTAAGTCAACACATAAGCATAGCATGTCATATGTGGATTATGATTATTTGATTTCTATCAAATAGATGTTGCATACATGTTAACTTAAATTGTGATTTGGATTCTCATTGCTTTATGTTATGCTTAACAATTCCATAAAGTTATTATTAAACAAAATTCCCTAAACTCCAATGAACAAGTTACCTCGGATTTAAATTCAAATTTCAAACCAAATTTGAATTCAAACAAATGGAAAAGAAATGAAAAATAGAAAAGGAAGAAGAGAAGAAGGCCTCCTAGCCAGCTGTTTGGCCCAACCCACATGACCAGCAACCGGCCCAGCCAGCCTTGCCAATGCGCTGCAGCCAGCCAGCCGCTTGGCTCGCGCGGCCTAGCTTGCGGCCCAGCGTCGCCCGCGCGCCCGTCAGCCTCGCTTGTGGTCACTGTCACTGTGGCCCCGCGTGACAGCCGCACGTTGCCCATGCCCGCATGTCTCCCTATCTCCGCTTGCAGCCGCTACCTGCTGGACCCCGCACGTTAGTGCTACTGTGCTTCTTCCCCACGCCACGCTCAAACCACCGCGTGACAGAGCCCCGATAGAAATGGCAAGGCGGGCCAGGGGTCATGCTCGGGGCATGGTCCTGTCTCTCCCTTGCGCCACGCCCACACAACCTCGTGCACACCGTTGGATGCTAGCTTGCGCCCCAATCGCCCTTGAATCCCCAACCGCCGATCACCGGGCTCGCCGATCCCCTCTTGGCTATAAGAGCCTTGGCCGAGAGCCCTAGCGCTTGTCCCGTCGCCCGCCGCCACTTGGTGGTCATCCACAGCACATCAAGCCAAGAGAGAGGAGGGGGAAGGGGAGGGAAGGAGAAGAAGAAAGCGCCAAAGCCGCCGCGGGGGAGGAGGTCATCGGAGCCGAAGATGGTACCGGTGCTTCGTCACTGATGTGGCTCGGCATGGCACTGCACAGCCACACCGGAGCTGCACGGCCTCGCATCGACACGGCATCGCCATCCTCTCTTCCACAGCACCCACGGTGAGCCCTCCTTTCGATCCCTCTGCTTGCCGCCAGACTCCGTCACACCGGCCATAGCGCTCCACACCAGGAGCGTGCAGGCTAAGGCCGTCGCCGGCCGCCGGGAACACCCGCACCCATGCACATGCCGTGACTACCCTGCTGGAGCCCCATTGATCACCCGCGTGCCTCGCCATCGTCCCCATGGTGTCGTGGCCACCGGGAAATCCCTGTTGGCCACATGGTAACGCTGAAGCCCCGCCTTGAGCCCTGGACACTTCACCGTGCCCCCACGGACTCACGGTAGCCTATACTCGCTCAAGCCGAGCCACTCGAAAGGCCGCACGCGCGACTTCACCGTCGGCAAGCACTGCTGAGCTGCCGCTCGCCATGGCCAGCACCTTGGGGAGCTCTGGTCGCCACCTTGACCCCGCAGATGCAGTCGCCGTGGCTCGGGGAAGTTTTTCCCCTCTCCAATTGGACACCGGCGCCACCGTAGGGACTCACAGCGAGCTCACCACCGGCAGGAGCACCGTCGTGGGAGAAATAGAGGACCTCCCCTCACTGGTCACCCGCAAGTGCACCCGGTGTACCTAGACCACGCCTGAGAGGCGACGGGTGGACTTGGTCCACCGTGGACCAGTCCGTGGTCCATGGACCAGCAGCAATTGGTCCACCATTGACCACAGCCGTGGACCACAGCCCAATACGAGCCCATGGCCATGACGTGGCCGCCTCACAGCATGCCACGTGTTTGGCCCGGCCCGGCCCAGACCGGCCCAACCCGAAGCCCAATCGGCCCAGTTCAGACCCGGCCCGTATTGACCGTTGACTGGTCAACGCTGACCGTTGACCTGGCCCCACCTGTCAGTGACATGGACACCCTGGACCCACACATCAAATGCTGACGTCATGATGATGTCACATGGGACCCACATGTCGGAAGCCAGCACAGCCGAGGTGACGTCATGCTGATGTCACGCTGACGTCAGTAGACCAGGCCCACATGTCAGTGACCATGATGGTTGACCGTTGACCGATGACCGTTGACTCGTCGTTGACTAACGTTGACTTTGACCGGACCCATCTGTTAGTGACCCAATAGCCTTTGGCCCCACCTGTCGGTATGGACGACATTGATGACGTCATGCTGATGTCATGCTGCCGTCAGCTGGGCCCCACCTGTCAGCTCGGAACCACGATAACAATGTCATGCTGACGTCAGCAAGCCACGTGGACCAATCATAGCCTGACACGTGTCAGCCCAGGATTAATCCAGCCTTTTCCATTTTTAGAAATAGATTTAATCTTCGAAAATTCATAACTAATTCATACGACCTCAGAAAAATACGAAACTAGGACCAAAATTCATCTAAAATCAAGCTCTACACAATGAACCCATGTTTGAGTACATTTGGCTCTTTTGAATTTTCCTTGCTTCTTTGTGCTATTCTATAGACGTCGTTAACGTGACTATATTGCGAACGATGTAGACTCGGAGGAGAACCTGACGGACGAGGACCGTGAGTACCGTGAGGAGAACAGAGACGACCACACTGAAGGTGCCACATCCCACCCAATCTCGTAGCACCTATTACGCATGGCTAATATAGAACTGCTATTGCTTTACTTTACTGCTATAATTATACTATGCTAAGACTTGCATGGTAGTATGCTTGCTTGAAAGCCTTTACCTTGATGCAACCGTACCCCTGCATACCATGCTATTAGGATAGACACACGCATACTGCTATATATTTCATTACTTATACTTCTACTATGCGTATACTACATGCGTGGTGGAAACTGGTGTTACCTGGACTATGGGGAGAGTGCTGCGTGTGTGACTTGGGTGTGTGGAGGGTTGTAACACCTTGGGTGTTTAAATATTAAAATCTGGCATGTCATCATATGCATTGCAAAGCATTTGGCATTTGGTGAAAACTTTGATATGCATACACTAATACAAGTTTATATTTATGTGGTATGTGTTGCAATATATTGTTTGACTCAAGTTCAATGTTTGTTTGGATTTTGAATTTTTCGAGAAAACCCCGCTTTTCCACATTTAAATCCTACCCTAAAAATCCATTTCAAAATCTAAGCATATTTTGGGGTTGGGCCCAAAAGCAAAAGTGTAGATCTTGGCAAGTTATACAAAGTTTGTTCTTGGAGTTTTTCAAGTTATTTAGGAAAATTTTGAGTAATTCAAAAAGGCGTAATTCGTTAAATTTCCCTATTCAAATTCAAAAGTTCATTTCAAAATCTAGACCGAATTAGGAGATGGTTATAAAAGCAAAGTTGTAGAACTTTTGATTTTGAACAACTTTTATTTTTGGAGATTTTTGAGTTGTTATGAAAATTTGGGAGTAATTTGTGAATTTTGGTGAATGGCAAACTTGTAATTTCGATGAACAGTGTTCACCGCTTGCGCTACACCGCCGGCGAGCTTCGGCTTGCTTCCAGTCGCGCGCGTGGCCGTCTGGGCGTTGCGTTGGCGTGCTAAAGGCTTCGTCGTGGCTTCCTTGCGCTTCCTTAGCTGCCCTATAAAGCTCTGGAGCCGCCGCCGTTCTTCTTTCTTCGTTCTCTGTTTTTCTCGTCGTCGCTGCTCCATCTCCGGCGAGCCCGTGCCGTCGTTGTCGTGCTCCACCGTCGCTGATAAGCTAGTCCTAGCTCCGCCTGAACCTTGCGCATCCATCTGACCCACCAATTTGGCTTGTCTTCACCGGGAACTCGAGTTTCATCGCCTTCTTCCTCGCGGTCGGTAACCTCACCGTCGCATGCGCATCTCCGTGGCCAGAGCCCGTTGGTGAGCCGTTGCCCTTGATTGGTGTACCTTTAGCTTCGTCTCGATGCCGTAGTGCTCATTTCACGATTGATTGGCTATTTTATCCACTGCAGTCGCCGGCACACCGTCACCGACGATCCTTGCTCCGCCGTCGTTGCTGTTCACGTCGACCCGCGTCTACGCTGCTTCTCCAGCCTTGCTTTCTGCTCTGTAGTGTTCGTGGTAAGCTCCTAATGCTTCCTGTGCCCTTTGATTAACTGCTACTGTACTCCTGTCGCAGGCGTAACGTCGCCGAGCCACCGCGTCCGCCATGGCCGACGCCAAGCTCGTAACTCGTAGTAATTCGTCTAGCTAGCGCCTTCAGTCGATGCGCCGGGATGATGTGGTCATTTTGGTACGTTGGTCGTCGCCGTTGATCTCACCGTCGGTGAGTTTGCACCGGTCAGCGCCGTCGTCGTCGTAGTCAACACGCGGGAGGTAAGTGATGACATGTGGGGTCCGATGTCAGTGACTCAGCGTTCAAATGGATTTTTTCTATTTTTAGATTTGAATGAATAGTGTCTATTTTTGTTATTTTTGTGTAGATTTATTTAGAGCTCCAAAAATTATGAAAATTTTTGAGTGACTTCTCTGTGAGGTATAGTATTTAAAAAAATATGAAATAATGTTTTTCAGTCATTTTTAAATGTGATAAAAATTGCTCAGTTAATTCATAAATGGATTTCCAGGATTTTTCTAGGCTTATTTATTTATCCAAAAATTATGAAATTTGTTTTGCCACTTAGCTAACATGTAATGAACATGTACTAAAATTTTGAGCTCAATTGGAATAAGTTGATTTATTTCATAATTTTGAATTAAATAATTAATTCATAAAAGCGAATAGTAACCTTTAATGATTTAGGTTTTTGTTTGGAATTTTGATTTGAGTGATGACCTTGGGTCATTTGTTGTTAATGATCCTTGGCAGTTGATGTATGTGTTACGAAAAAGATTTAGTTTGTTTGACTTGCAACTGTACCGCGAAGGAAAGTTGTATTCAAATTATTAATTTTGCATCCATCATCGAGCATCATGTTTTATATTCCACATCATGTTAAACATGGCATTGTTATTATGTGTAGTGAACGAAGGTGAAAACATGGTAGTTAATCAAGCTGTTGAGGAGGTTGATCCATCTGTTGAGGTCGGATCGAATCCTTGTGTAATGTCGCAGGAGCCGGACTTTTCCGTCAACGAAGGCAAGCCCCGGATGCATACAACCCTACCTTGTGTTTTATAAAATAATTTCGCTTTTGCTTTCCGTTACTGCATTAAGAGATTAGGAGTTAAGTAAGAGCCTAATTGTTGCATTACCACCCTTGTTATTCCGTGTTTACCATATTACCTGTTTTAAACTCGTATATGCCTAGTTTTGCTTAGCTATGCGTAGAAC
This sequence comes from Miscanthus floridulus, assembly GCF_019320115.1. Taxonomy (NCBI): domain Eukaryota; kingdom Viridiplantae; phylum Streptophyta; class Magnoliopsida; order Poales; family Poaceae; genus Miscanthus; species Miscanthus floridulus. The sequence continues at coordinate 122,471,916 of NC_089580.1, read as the reverse complement.
GATGAAAGTCGGGTGACTACCTGCCACCTGCAAGTTTTAAATGGAACATTGGTTAATTATGTTAGCATGTGATATGGGAATGTGGAGTAATAAATCTAGACCGGGCGGACTCGGTGTGTGTGAGCCACAGGACATGGAGGTCTTGTGAGCGGGGTCTTTCCACCTGTGTCGATTAAGGCACGTCCATTGTTGAATTGCATGAGGTGAGAATTTGTAGTACTAACCACATACTCCGGTAAGCCTGAACTTGGCAATTCTATTACGAGAATGGCTACTCGCGCACTGGGAGTGGAGAGATGGCGGGAATAGCGTGTACCCACGTGGCCATGGGCTGGAATGGTGGAGTACTGTGTTCTCGGGTGGCGCGGACCCGCTCTTGTTTTAGAGGATCCGAGGGTAGGTTGATATATGTGAGTCGGGGAGCTGCATATGTCGTGTGGTCTAGAATTCCCAGCTAGGTTTAATCGGTTCGAATCGTCGTTGCTCCTCGGTTATGGAGACTCAACTCACTGCTCATCATCATAGAATTAATAACCGGAACTTGAATAAGGCTTGTAAAGGGGTTGGATATGAAGTTTCATGATCTCAGTGCGGATCATGTCAGCTTTGTATATAATTCTTGAGAAGTTTTCTATATAAAGAATGTTGTTAAAAGAGCTTTTACGCAAAAGAACTTTGATCATTGTTAAAGCTATACCTTGAATCCCTGAGCCTGCATTACTGAGTTTATCAGTTAATATTTTGGATAAGTCTTGTTGAGTACTTTCATACTCAGGGTTCGTTGACCCCTTGTTGCAGGTGAGCCTCATGGACAGATCTGTTTTGGATCGTGCTGCATGACTATCGTTCGTTCTGACGATGAGAAGTAAATGTGTGATCCTTGGGCAGGATGTTTATTTTGTGTGATATGTCTATATTAATTATGCCACTCCACTACTACTATGGTTTGTAATAATTATCGAACTTAGTTTATAAGGTTTGAAACAACTGGTTTGTAAACTATGTTATCGTAAGACTTCCGCTGTTTATACTCTGGTTTTGATATTTGAATAAGTGTTGTAATACTGCAATGACTCTGTAATGTGATCCTGCTCGGAAATCGTGGATGATTCGGGGTTCCCCGAGGACACCCGACAGTCTTTTTAAGTTATTGGAAACATATGCATAAATGTCAAAGGTCGTCGGACAGTGACAGGTGCATGTGGGCCCTATAACTTAGGAGGTTCTGCCACAAGGGTGAGGGTTGTGTCGACCAAGTTAGAGTATACGATGAGCCTGGGGCAAGTCTTGCCATGGGGTGCTACCTGGGCACCTCGGAACGGATACCTATGGTGGGTAAAATGGTATATGAGGTGGACCTAGGTGTGAACCTGTGACGGGTGGAGCTCGGGATGGAGGTGCTATGGTGGCACGGTAAATGGAAACCCTGATGGAGACATTCTGGTTTGGTCACCCCTAAGGACTTACTAGTACTCAGATTCACCAGGAAGCCTTACGTACCACTCGCCCTATATGGTGCGGGACAGCTGGACTACTTGGTAGGATACTGCCACTACTGCTAGGTTGATAGCGGACAGTGTAAGGAGGTACGGGGCGCGAAGGGTTCCCCCCACACCCTTCCGAGACTTCATGGAGACCTTGTGGACCTAGCTCATGACTCACAGTTTCAGCCACCCCAGACTTGACTTGGGGTGAACCAGGGCTAAATGGTAGAGTGACATTATCCTAGGCTAGCAAGCGGCCAGAATTAGCCTAGTTGATGACGGTCAGCGAGGAAGGCGGATCTTATGGTTATGTAAAACCTCTGCAGAGTGTATGGTTGATCGATCGATACATGTGCCGACTTGTCGGCTATGGACCTTTCCTGGGTTTCGCTTAAACTAGATAGTGAGATGAGTCCTTCTCTTCTTCCTCCGTGAGAGAGTGTCGGTCGTAGCCAGGGGCTACGGGCCTTGAGATAGTGCCGAGAGGGAGTTGGCCTGTCGACTGAGCGATGGGATGGTATGGTGATGATATAGAGATGGTGGTATGTCGATCCCAGGATCGAAACCTGGCTCGGAAAAGGGAATGGTGTGGAATGTGTGTGGGAATGGTGTTAAAACTTGACCAACTATTACTATTACTTGATATGATATTGCATAGGAAACCCCAGCTTTATAGGTTCCTTTGACCTTGTTCCCCTTGCATCTAATTTCCACAAAGCAATGCTCATAGGGATGGGAGTGGCCAGTATAAATCGTACTGATAAATTTTGGCACACAGGTTCTGCTGAGGAGTATAGCTCCGAGAAGTTTGACGGATGAGGGGTTCGTGCCTACGCTCGAGTTTGGCGACCTTATCTTCAAGCTGTTCTGAATGAATGCTACTTTTGATTCCACCAATGCAGCGATGTAATAAATTATGTAATTCCGCACTAGTTGTACTCTGATATTATCGTTGTATGGATGTGATATTCGACTGGAATTTGGGTAATATGATCTATAACGATCTTATTACACTTCGACGCTGTGGATTTCCCTTCGTGGAAATTGAGGTCGTTTCAATAGATGTATGACCCCACCCACTACGGGATGGGGGCCACGACGGTAGCCTTGACTTTTGAGGCCAACTAAGCCAACAAGGGCCACGACCCAGGAACACGGGATCCTGGCCGCCGGCACAACAAGTAGCAAGATGATCAACAGCCTGGGGTGGCTACCAACTCCTGTATGACGCCCCCGAGAGATCAGGAGGTGATTACGAAGGCCACGGCGAGACCATGTCATGCAGGATGGCTGGCGAAACACCACCGTGCCCATAGTGCCGCCATGACCGGCACTGTAGCACCACGCCACTCCATGCCACGACGTGGGCATAAGACCATAACGACAACCACACCTGGACGTGCGCTACAAGACGATGTTACTTGCAAGCCAAGTTAGCTAGGTTCATTCGGGTAGTCCGTCTCCTAGCTCTAGCTCTCCTACCTCTTCCACCATTTTTGCACCTGCCATTGTAAGAACTTCGGGGCATTCAAGCGAGGTACATGTAGTCGATCATCTCTAAGACTGGACGTAGGGCTCTGGCCTAAACTAGTATAATTCCTCGTGTCTTTTTGGATGTTACCATCGTCTTCCTGGAGCAGCGCGATATTCGTATAAATTCACTAGTCGGTCTGCAAAACACCGACAAGTCTATTGAGTATTGATTTTGGAAGCAAGTAAATAGACAAGTGATAAATAAGAGCATTGTTAAGGCTAGATCTGATTAGAGTAGTTCTTTCAGCAATGGACATAGTTCCACCTTGTCAAACATCTAATTTCTTAGCACTTTTGTCCACTAAGGGTAACCAGTCAATCGGCCTGTTCGCTGGTTGGTTTCTGGGCTGGTTTGGGCTGGCTGGTGCTGGTTTATTGTAAGAGAAAAATACTGTTGGCTGGCTGGTTTGGGCTAGCTAAAACCAACAAGCAAACAGGCAAAATAACATGGAGCCTACTGGGACTCCCAGATACTTAATGGGAAAAGCTCCCACCTGACAATTAAAGAGTTCAGTATATGTGCTAGCCCAGTCATCCTCATCATTTATAGTGAGGATTTCACTTCTGAGAAAATTTATCTTTAGTCCAGCCATAAGCCAGTGTGAGTGTGATGGTCCTAAGAACTTGTTAGTGTGTTGTTAAGTTGATATGGTTAGCTATGGAACTTGCGGTGAAGTAGCATTTTAGGTTAAATTTGTTGCTTTGAATTTTTATGACCAATTCACCTCCTTTTGGTCTATTCGATCTGTTTATGTGCTTAGTGGCTAGCCTACATATTTGAGAGGGAAAAAAACTCATTATGTGTAAAATCATATTGCATAAGAATACAACCCTGCACTAGGAGTACGTACGCAGAATTTTACAATTTGACAACAAATAGAGAAACTAAATGCCATAAGCATCTGTTATTCTGTATGTGCTAAGATGACGACGCCCTTTTGTTCAGTCTAACACGCAGGGTACATGGACAGACTGAAAATTTATCCTGCCGCAATCCACCACAGCAGAGGAAAGAATTCCATAAACATATGCACATCCCTTTTTTTCTATTTATAGAGAAAATGTACCAAAAATGTGAATAAGGACGTTAGGACTCTGATCTGAATGAAATAGAGTTTCCAGATTTCCTCGAGGAACAATTTCATGCTCCAATAGGGCATTATTACTGTTATTAGGAAAAATGTCCGTGCGTTGCTACGGATGACCATACGTTAAGAAAATATATGTCAAGCCACACCTTGTTTCAACTAAGAAAACATAAGCGTGTGTTGCTATGAGAGAGAAAAAACTATCAAACGTTCGATATATTCACTTCACTTCAGCTTGCTACACAGCTGCAATGGCCACGACAGTTTAATTTGTGCATGTGCTACTTTTGATATTGTGGGTGGTTATTGCAGCAATTACAAATGAACGGGCCAAGGGCTTGTAGCCTAATGTCTATAAGAGCCTCAGTAGCACCTACGGTCTTGGGTTTGACTCCTCGTACTCCAGGATTTAACGGCATTGTGTTTTCCATGGTAGGCGACGTTCCCGTCACAGCGAGGCGCTGGTGACTTTGTCAATATCGTTTCGAGGATTTATCGGCCCAGTCTTCGAATGTACTTATAGAGGTAGGGTTTACGTACGTACGTTCATTCGGGTGAGTGAGCGTGCGTTATGAGCGTTTATGTCGTACTTTGTAATCTCTAAACAAATCACAAACGAACGGCTTATTAATAGAAACAAGAATGACAATAGTTAGATATCAAGTTCTATGGCATCTTTTGAGGATCCATAAAAATATATAATTTTAATATTTTATTAAGGTGGGCAAGGGTTAGTCGTTACGGTATCTCAATTTTCACATGTCAGCCGAGAGTTGCCCTGTCATATGAGGACAACTTAGAGATTTGCACCGACATCTATAGATAGCTTGAAGAAACATTTATTTTTACAGGTTTGGATGAGAAAGTGTTCAAGATTTAAGTTTACACGGTTTGATTAGTTTTTTTTTTAGAGCTCATCGGCTAATTCATGTTATAATAATAATTTATTTCTTATTAAACAACTTAATAAAAATAGAAATATTTGTTTATTTTAAGTAAGGGTCAATGTTTTAAAAGATTTGTAATACTTTATTATTATTTATCTTATTTTTACAATATAAAAAGCAAGATTAATTCATTAGAAAATATAAAATAAAAACAAATAAAAGGAAGGAAAGTCACGGACATCATGCAGGAGCTGGTGCGGCACCTTCCTAGCTTAAGACCCGGACGCACGAAACATCTACGTGCCAAAAAAGAGGGGAAAAAAGACAAAGCAGTCCAAGAAGAAATAGAGATGAAAACAGAAACAAAACCTGGCTGGATGCGGATAAAGTATCGGTGATTAGGTTGGACGAAAAATTATAGGTGGCAAAAATTTTGCCTCTTTAGTATTAGATATAGATATAGATAGGCACGTGGAAGCCTCCTTAAATTAAGTGAAATAATAAAAGCCTTTATTAAATAAATATGCATTAGAATAAAAATTGGTCGCGACATATGCTGAAGACACTTGGGACTTGGGAGCAAAGAACCACTGGAGTAGGCACCAGGTTTTGCACAGATCCACACTCGTGTCCAGTTTCCAGCCGAGGAACCTTAGGTAGTTATTCCGTAGTGCAGTGTGATTGTAGATCTATTCCACTCCGTACATGAATAGCTGATCACCAGTCCAGCATGACACTTGTTAGTGTGTCTTCAATGACCGATCAGCCTTGCGCATTCGCCGCTGCGGGTTCGATCTCTTGAAGCACCGACAGCAGCGCTGGGTCCTGAAAATCTTTGGCCAGCAAGCTGGCTCCTGCGTCTTTCAGCACCTTCCCAGGGTTCCTGGTCGTCAGGCCAACCACAGGCACTCCAGCAGCCACACCGGCTCGGACCCCCGATGCAGAGTCCTTGGCAGAACGAGATGCACATGCACGAACACAGCATTACCGTTGGTTACTGACTGTTTCGACTAGTGATGATGGAAAAACAAAGCTTCAGAGAATCACGGCGAGACAGCATTATCCATACTTCAAATATGAAGGTGTGTTCAGGCGATGCGTCGATGAGCTGGAGGGCCTTGAGGTACGGGTCAGGGAACGGCTTGGCCCGGTCGCACTCGGGCCCGATGACGAGCACCGGGAAGAAGTCGGTGAGCCCCAGCAGCGACAGCATCAGCTCGGCGTTCGCCCTCGGAGCGTTGGTCACTGCCGCGCGCTTCAGGTTGCGGCCCTCGATCCATCCGCACAGCTCGTGCAGTCCATCCAAGGCCTTCAGCTGTCCTGGTGCCAACCTGTGTGTGTAAGCTTTCAGCTTCAGGTTAGTGTTCAGCAAGCATCAAGTGGCACAGGATGGCAGTTTATGTTTGCGTTGACACGATCATGTAAGGAAAACATCAACATTAATGCCTTTTAGTACAAAAGTTTTGACAACTTTGGGATTGTCAGACTGTAGTATCATGCAGTACTTTCTACTATGGGTTCAGATTTACAAACCCAGATTTCCTCTGGGACAACTAGACCTGAAGAGTGAACCAGCAGGTAAAATTCTAAACGCAACTGAACCTGCAAATAATTGGCCGGATACATCGGTTGCTTCACTCAACCGCCGGACTTCTAATTCTATATGGCCAAATTGAAATCAAGTGCCGATATATATATGCTGTAGTTTAAAAAAAAAAAGCCCTAACTGTCGTACAAAGTAGCACAGGGTAAATAAGATGAGTGGCCTACTTTCTGAACAAAGCTTCTTTGTCATCCATGAACTGCATCGCCTTCTGGTGATCCATGTCCGGGAACAGCGCCCTAGCGAGGTCGTCGTTGTGTCCCCCACTAATTGTGGCACTGTAGAACTCCTCGGTGATGGGAACACCGTCGTTGAAGCCTACCTGTTGAAGCACGGATAGCATAGCAGTTGAGAAGTGACAGACAGAAGCACAGAGCCGTTGCAGAGAAAGAATTAACTCTACAGACCTGCTGCAGGAGGTCTCGGAAGGCGCAGAAGTGGATGGGGTCGGAGTCGCAGAGCGTGCCGTCGATGTCGAACAGGATGGCTTCCAGCGGCGCCAGCTTCGTCAGGGCGCTGCCGCTTCAGAGTTCACAAGACAGAGAAATAGGTGAGTAGTGTACGGTGTTTCAGTGGCGAACAAGCGTATCAGCCATGCTTCTTTCGCAACAAAAACATCAACCCACAGAAACGATCAGACGAACAGGGTGAAGAGAGGTCGCCAGGAGAGGAGAGGCCCGGAGACGAACAGAGACAGGTCTCAGTGGCGCACCTGTTGGTCGCCATGTCCGCCGGAGTAGCCGCGCTCACCGTCCAAGAAATGCAGCGGCGCTTCTTCCTCGCCCCTCTTCTGCTGAAACCACAGCTGTTGCTGGTGCTGATACTGATGCTTCTTGGAGAGGTCGCTGGAGATGATAGTGGAGAGGCGGCGGCGAGGGAGGGAGGCCGACAGCAGGCAGGCCCGAATTGGATTCGTCCGCCCAGCGGCATAGAGACTGACGAGTCGCTTTCTCCCGCTCTCCTTTCTGTTCAATTCAACGATGTGCGCCTGTGGCTCGCCGCTCGCCACGCTCCTCTGCTCCCGGTCTCTGGCTGCCTGTAGAAAGTGGCAGCCGGATGATCGCTCACTCTGCTGCTGTGCTGTGCTGCCTGCCTGCCTGCCACCGTACTGAATTGGGAACCTCATTCCAAAGATGACGCCAGGGTATATGCTCTCTTGACAGTCAAAAGATCATGCTTCCAACTTCCGCAATTGCGTGCCTAGCAGTCACGTTTTCTGTGGACTCAACTTTCTCACCATCTGGTGCTTTTCTAGAGAGGCCACTTGACCCAAGACCACAAATAAACGTTTTGTCATCAAAGAGTCCTTAAGGTTAAATTAAACATGATGAATCCACGGCTTTATGCCAACTAGTTGACTAGTTAGACCACGGTCGCCTTAGCTAATTTTTAGTTCCTAACTAACGCAAGGTAATAAATAGCGGATAGCTGGTTTGTTGTGGATCCATGTCTATGTAGCAGATCACGGATAGCGGGCGCTAAGTTCTAATCGTGACATCTAATAATCACACAAATGGCTTCATTCGCTTGTCTTAAAATCCGGTTTGTTCGGCTTCTTTTTCAACCAGAACAATGTTTTTCTCTCACAAACAATTCAGCCAGAACAGTGTTTTGGCTTTAGCCAAGTTCAGCCAAGCGAACGGAGCCATAAATATATGTATGTATATCATGAGTATTGACTTTCTCACATCGTTGTAGCAACTAGAAAACAAAATATTGATACAAGAATAAATGCTTAACTAGATATTTAGTTGCACTCGAATAGTTGATCAGCCCGTTCGTTTGTCGGTTTCAGCCAGGGCTTATCAGTCAGCCAACAGTGTTTTTCTCTCACAACAAACCAGCACCAGTCGGACTTATCAGCCTAGAAACCAACCAGCGAACAGGCTCGATGTCTCTGTCCAACATAACTTACATTAAGAAACAAACATGATGTACTACGTTGATTTATTGGCTCATCACAAATTAAGTTCGATAATGATACATACAAGACGTCCGGATCGACGGACGCCTCGACCGCTCACTCCCATAGCGCTCGCGACCCTCCCCATTCTTATCCTTTCACCTCCCGCGTCCACACCCGACGATGCGGCCATCGCTGCTTCCTGGCCTGTGAAGGCTCCTCCCCCCACCCCCGGCGTCCTCCTCCCCCAACTCGTCGGCTTCTTCCCCCCACCCCGGCGTCCTCCTCCCCACCCGGCGGCTTTCTCTCGGGGACCCCTAGCTGCCGAGGGGTCGGCACCAGACCCGCCGCCAACCCCCCTCCCCTCCCAAAGAAAATAATTTCTTCCCCCCACTTCCTTCACTAAATTGGGCCCAATTCAACTGTATTCTTGGGCCAAACAATATACCACACAACAGCCATGCACTAAAAGACGAAATTGCTGACATTAGCACATATCGCATGATTTTTTAGGTTAAAAAAAGTCATATCTCATAAACCAAGTATCCTAATTAAAATCCGATTGCGTGTTCCTTGTAATAAACTCTTAAAAACAAGATCCCACATGGATATATTTCGATAAAATTTTTAACGAACATTTATCTCATGATGAACCTGTATTTAAAGATAATCACCGAACATCACATTAATACTACACGAACATCATAGAAAAATAGCATAGAACATCATATGTATACTACGCGAACATCATATATATCATGAAATGTAAATAATAAAAATAAAATTAATGAAGTAATTAATTATAGTCAAATAAAAAGAAGAAAAATGCTACCGAACATCACAAATACATCGTAGAACATCAAATTAACACCACATGAACATCGCTAAATATGGCATAGAACATCATATGTATACTACATAAACATCATAAAATTTCATGAAAATGTAAAATAAAAATAATGAAATTAGCGAAGTAATTAATTATAGTGAAATAAAAAGAAGAAAATATGCTACCGAACATCACAAAATATATCCTAGAACATCAATGTATGTTTACTGAACATCACAAAATAACATCGTAGAACATCACATTTCTACTCGCTGACATCAAAAAATACATGATAGAACATTATATGTATACTACACGAACATCACATGTCTCTATAAATAAAAAAGTGAAACATAAACTTATGAATAGAATAAAAGAAAAGAAAAATAAATGAATAAGAGGAAAGAAAAAATAAATAAAATGAAACATATAATAAAAAAGGAAAATAGAAAAATGAACAAAAATATTAATAAAAGACAATCAAAAAGAAAGGAAATGAAAAAAGAAATAGAAGAAAAGAAAGAAAAATAAGAAAGAATAAAAGAAAAAAGAAAGAAAAATAAAAAAGAATAAAATATGACAAGAATAATAGAACAAAACAAAAAATAATAAAGAAAAGAAAAAGGAAAAAGAAAAAGAAATAGTAGAAAGAAAAGAAAAAGAAAAAGAAAAAAGAAATAGAAAAAGAAAAAGAAAAAGAAAAAAAAAGAAAACCTCACTTACCTGTGCTCCTGGGCCGCTGGGTCGAAACTAAGCCTACGGAGCCAGCCAAAACGAAGCCTGCGGAGCCAACTACGTACGACGGTACGAGCGGAGGGGGCCAACTACTGTACAAGCACAGAGGGGGTCGGCGCGAGGATTCCATCCGACTGGTCAGCAGCGATGGTTTACGCCATCTCCCCCACCCCCGTGGCCCCTTTTCCCACCCCGGCACTCGATGTGGAAGCGGTGGCCGCACCGCGACAGCGTGCTGGCCGTCGTCATCGACCATCGTGGCGGCCCTCGTCGCCACCACCGGCGATGGTCAGGCTCTAAAGCCACCGCCGCTAACCCCTGACGGTCGGAATCGACTGGCACAGCCTTTTCCCTCCCTTATGTTCCTCGACCCTCAGCGGCTCCTTCCCCCACCCTAGCGTCCTCCTCCCCTACCCTGGCGGCGCCCCTCCCTTCACACCGGCGTCCTCCCCTACCGGGAGCCCGCAATGCTCGTAGATCTGACGGCCATGGCACTCTCCGCACCAGTCTCTCTCTCTCCCCTTATGTTGCAGTTGTATGTTTCAATTGTTTTAGGCGTTTTAGAGGTATGTTGCATTTATTTCATATGGATGTTGCAAAAGTAGATCGAGGGATGTTGCACATGTTGCATATGTTGTAATTGTTTCAGAGGCATGTTGCAACAGTATGTTTCAAGTATTTCGGAGGTATATTTCATTTGTGTTTTCCGGACGCATGTTACAATTGTGTTTATCTAGATGTTGCATTGTTTGACATATATGTTGCATGTGTTTTATTCTGATGTTGTGTATGGTTGCAATGGTTTTCAAGTGTGTTTCAGGTCTGTTTTTAAAGTGTTTCATAAGCATGTTTCAACTGCCTTCAGACGTATGTTACAACCATTGTATTTGGATGTTTCAAAAGTAAATCGGGTGTTGCATCTATTCTCCTCCCACCTTCTGCTACATCATCTCTCTCGGAGCCAGCAGAGCATCCATATGAACGAGGGATGGGTGATGGGTGCGATGGGCTCGGGACGAGGGAGTTGTGTGCGTCGAGCGCAAGCGAGGGAGCTCCATACGGACGGACGTTGCCTCTAGAGCGGGATGGGCGCTGGGCGGAGGGGGCTCCATACGTCACGGTTTGGGAGCAGGGGCGGAGGCGCGTGGTGACGTGGGCACGGCGGGCGGGCGCTCTCCTGTTGCGCGGGCGTAGCCTACGTGAGGGGGCGCAGCTGGTGCGTCGAACGGAAGCCAAGTCTGAACGTAGGCCTAGGGCCAGACGTCCAGGCGCTAGGCTTGCCGAATTAAGTTTGTAACCAATGGTACTCGCTATGGAATAGAGATACGAAAGTGGGCAACAGTAGACTTAGGTTGAGATTCAGAATCAGCTAGGATTTTACTTGCTATAGCGGCCTGCTATGCTAAATAGCGCCCGCTAAGTTCTAGGGTGGTATCTCCAGGTCGCTACATCGTAGCGGTAGCGAAAAGGCACTGAGGCACTGCTACCACTATTGTGGCCACTATAGCGACGGCTACAAATGGTATTCAGTACCTTGCCCTAACGATCAAGGACTAGTGATTAATACATTAATAATGCGTAAATAGGAGTTAATATGGACTAGTTGTTAGCCCATGGAGATCATTTTTTCATGCAAGATTTTAGACCTTTATTTTGGAATTTCAGAGAGAAGGAAAAAAGAAGAACAGGAAACGGCTCAATTAGGCAATTTCGGTAGATTGGCGAGAAAATTTGGGACGCGACAGGCGCCCAAGAAACGAAGCCCAGATTGGTTCGGCTAGGCTCAACCCAAACAACAGGAGTAGATGGTACGACAAGAAAAGGCCCAACCAGTGCCCCACACAGCCCACGAAGCGAGCAACCCCATCCGCAAGAAAACCTCGCGATTTCCCTTCGCACGCGCCGGCATGGCGACGCTCGCGCGGTGGCATCCACCACTACCACCAGCCCCACTGGCCGCTGGGGCAGCCGCTTCTACTGCCCGCCCCCTCGCTCGACGGCGGATCCCGCGCCGAGCCGCGACCGTGGTCTCCCCGCGCGCGTTCGGCGGCGCGGACTTCGATGGCTTCGTGCGGCGCGCGTGGCGGAGCGCCAACGCTGGGGCCGAGCGGCTCGCCTTCGAGGCACGGCAGGCCGCGCAGCGGCTGGACGGCAGGTTCTCGATCTCCCGGAGGCTCGCGGAGGCCTCCCGTGCCGCCCGCGCCCGCGCCGTTGAGATCGACGCCGAGCTCGGCATCGGGCGGCGGTGGCGCTCCTTCTCCGTCGACTTCTCCCGCAACTGGCCCAGGGTTCGGATTCTATACGCTCCCTCGCCATTTCAAGCTCTTTAGTACTTGTTATCGCTCTAATCTATGCTTAATTTGATTTCTCATGTACAGTATCGGAGGGGGATCAATGACTTCATGGAAACTCCCATCGGGAGAGCATTAGCTGTAAGTTGATTGATAGCTCAAATTCGCTCGGATTAGCTTGCTAACGTAGCTCAAATTGGGTGCTTATAATTGATCGTAGGACGTAGATATCATAGCTTGGATTTTGTGGCATTTTGGCGATGTGCTACTACTAACTAACTAGTTCATTTCATGTTTCCCATCTGCGGATGCACACTCCTATTTCTTTGTGCCGTGGTCTCATTGGTAGGCTTCATGCAGTCTAATGAATAACTGTTACCACGGTTTATTTGCAAACAATGACAAGTGAACAGCGAAATTACACCCTAGTACTTATCATCTGACTGAGGGTTACTGCTGTCTATCTCTGGGAGCCCTAAATTTCTCTGTATATTTAGATGCCTAGGTAAATTGCAATGTGATCATAAGACCTCGAGGATTCCATGAGTTTGATTGTGACACAAGGGAATAGGTACTGATGAGCTACTGATGTTGAATACTTTTGTGCTTTGTAAGGGAAAAACATCATAAAAGAGTGGTATTCTTGATAAAAGAAAAGTTGTAAAACATTTTCCTTAACACTGATGTTAGCCCTTCCGAGCTCACATGTTCCTCCAGCTTATAGTCGAATATTTCTTTAACTAAAATATACTTATACCACAATCATAATATCAAGTTCAGCTTTGTTTTGAGAACAAAATATTGTGTTTGGTCGATAAACATTTGACGATTCTTGTGCAAACAGTAGATCCTTTTCAATATCTGATGTTTTTTAGCTATCTCTTTTATGCAGACAATATTTTTCCTATGGCTTGCACTGTCAGGGTGGTTGTTCAGAATTTTCATTTTTGGCACGTTTGTGCTGCCATTTGCTGCCCCTCTTCTCCTTGGGACCTTTGCTAACAGGGTTGCCATTGAGGTAAGAGTGCATCTAAATTTAATCTGTTATTGTGCACTTCTTTACTCACTTCAAAGGAGTCATTAGTTCTCATTGCAGAAGGTTGTGTGTCTGATCATGCTTTACATACTTACTGGAGAAGTGTTAGTGAAATTGTCCAATCATCTTGCATTTTTGGTTTGCACTTTGCATGCTTTAAACTTTTGTTAGCCTATTGTCTCTGATAACTAATGGGCAAGAGTTGTCATACCTCCAAACATCTCTGCTTGATAATATTGACAGGGATCCCTGCTTCCATGGCATGTAACGAGAGCTGTTCAAATTGAATCCAATTTGGCATGTAAAGAGAGCTGTTCAAGTTGAATCCAATTTGGCTACTTTTATTAGCCATCGGATGTCCATATAGTTTGATAATGTTGATAGTCACAGCACACGCTTAGTTTGGGTGTGTTTTGTAGTCTTCTCGATAGTTGAAGTAATCATCTCTGCGCCAGCATCTATTATCACACTCACGCAATTGCAACATGGCTACTCTTCAGTCTTCGATCTTCAATCTTCATATCCTTTGGTGGTGGTCAACTAGAAGCCAAGTTTGCTTTGAACATACTTGTTCCTAGTTACTGATGGAGCAGGATTCATTTGCAGGGAACATGCCCAGCATGCAAAAGGCGTTTTGTGGGCTACCGCAACCAAGTGATTCGGTGCATGAACTGCCAAAACATCGTATGGCAGCCAAATAACAGCTCATCTGGTGGCACTAGAAGTTCACGAAGCTCAGAACCTGATGTAATTGATGTAGAATACGAAGAGAAGTAAGAACATTGTGCCCCACCCTACACAGAAAAGCGAAAATCAGGTGGGCGGAGGAAGAGGCAAGGCTTAGACACAGGATGCACCTTCATGAGCTGTTTGTAGATTTGGTTGTTTCAATACTTCTGTACATTACGTGCTCCTTTTGAAATAAAACGGAAATTTTGGTGGTGTGCACAATGAGACGATGTGTGGCACCTTTCGATTTTACGTCCTGGCGTATCCATAGCTTATTGTACTGTTGCATCTGAGTACTAGTAAACATCTTGCAAAAGCAAAGAGTGGTTTTGGTTTGAGCTCGTACCAGTCATCGACGGCTGCAAAACATAAGTTGGTTGATCTAATCGATGCCAATATGAGCAGTAGGATCGATTGGCTTCTCTTCTGTTGGGTGCTCCCGCGCATGTTCATCTGAATTACAACGGATGGTTTCTGAATATGTACCGACTGGTACATCTGAATGGCAACGTCAGAGGCGAGGTGCTGGAGCCGGAGCACTGAAGGCCTTGCTGGACACAGTGTGGAAGGAAAGCCGGCGCCGCCAGCGCCCAGCTCCTGTGTCCATGTCTCTGGCTGTTGCCTCTAGCTAGCCAAACCAATTTTTGGCCTGTCCCATAGAGGGAGAGTGGTGCAATATGGCTGAATGCTCTAAATTTTGCAGAACCAGACAGATTAGCAATCCAGCAGCAAAATTTGATATCTGAATACATGATCCGACAATTCAGGCAGAAGTGTACAAAGCAGTAAAATGATCAGCAAATTGTGCACTTGATCACTAGAGCCTATTATGCAATGCGACCCCAATGAACTTACACAACAAAAAAGAACTCAACCAGATTCTATCACAAGCCTTTTCACTCCTGATCTAGGTCGAATGCAAGAACTTCTTGACGGACATCAACGACTTCCTCCACCTCAACTTCCTTGGCCTCGTACTCTTCCTCCTCGTCACTGGCCTCCCCATCCCTGAGCTCCATCCTGTAAGCGCGCTCCTCCTCATGCATCTGCTTCCACTTGGCAACCCATGAGTCCCATTCTTCCTGAAGCTGTGTCCGCCTCTTCCTGTCCTGCTCGCTCAACTGGTTAAACGCGTCCTGGTCCTCTTGTTCGTACTTCTTGCTGTACTTCTTCAGGTTCCTTGAGATCTCTTCTTCCTTCTCGGAGGTCAGTAGTGAGGGTGGTCTCGGGCGCCATATGAACTGTACCGTTCAGTCCATGCAAAAGATACATTGCCACATAAGACAATTGTATATCATTGAACGGCATCCAAAAGGAGAGTGACTGAACATTTACCTGATAGAAATGATCCTTTGACACCTTGTAAAGATGCTTGCCATTAAAGGACCATATTTGAAAGCCGTTCTCCATTTCATGAACTGAGGTAACTGCAGTCGCGAGATATCTGAACAAAAAGAGTTGCAAAATTATTCCAGTACATTTAACTTATTAGGGCTATGGGTACCAAAGACACAGTATCACTACTGACTGTGTGGCCAAAATTTAGAAATATACAACTTTATGCATACAAAGGTGCATGGAATTTAACATGAGGGTGATCTGCAAGTGTCAACTTGATTAGGTATTTTTAGCTATATTATGTAATACCAATGTCAATAAGTGGAATCAGGAAATTTCTAAAACCAGTGACGAGCTCACCTCCCAGTTGGATCCCACATGATATCCGTTGCCATAAAATGCTCTCCTGTTGCCATTGTCTCTAGTTCATCAACATTGTAGAATTCCAGCTGTCCGTTGAAACCCTTCAGTCCAGCAAGAACAATGAAGCGCCCAGCAGGAGACCAGTACAAAGCATTAGCTTGCTTGGCCTTGAGGGTTGTGAGCTTGGACACACGGCTAGTGTTATTGGCTGTTCGCATGGTGTAGAAGCTAACATCAGGCCTAGGGCCATCACCATGAATGATAGCAAAGCGATGTCCTTTAGGTTCCCATGCAAATGCAATGATCTTGTCATTCTTGTTCTCGAGTTCAAGGACCTCAATTGGGATATCCCTCTCCTTAATTCTAAACAGCTCAAACCCAGTGTAGGTGCTCTTTTTTGTTTTTGTGTACCTATCAACTTGAACAGCAAGATATTCTCCACTGTTCTGCCAATACATTTTGCAATCACTGACACTGAAAAGGTTTTTCTGTCGCAGCTCCTCTTTGCCAGGGATTTGCACTAGACTCACCTTTCAATAGAAAGATCAATTTTAGCCTTCATCATTAAATATTGAATAAACATGTTATAAGAGGTATCTGTTCCACAAATTTATGCTCACCCTCGCAGGCTGATTTCCACCACCCATTTCAGGCACAAACAGAGATATGATAGGATCAGTGGGAGACCAGCTGAAGTCCACTACATTTTCTACCTTCAAAGACTTTTTATCAAGAAGGGAGAATGTATTGGTTTCATAGACAGATATTATATTCTTCCCAAGCCTCGCAAAATATTTGTCATCCTTTCCACCACCCCACCTTTGAACATGTAAAAATATAGTAAGCATCCAACTGGGACAAACTTAAGAAAACATTTATGCAGCAATTAACAAACAAAGCACTTGTGCTTTCACCTGAAAATAGGCCATGAAACACCAGAAACCCCAATATTCCCGCCAGTAGTATAATCATCGGCGCTTCCCTTAAAGTCTCGCATCACCTTCCCAGTCCTTACATCAAAGATATTCAGGACAACCCTCTACAAGATTAATAGTGGTTAGTCAGAAAGGAAAAGCTATTTCTTATAAGAAAGAAGAAAGAAAAGCTATGAGCAGAGTATAAATGTGACAATATCTTACATGTGTGTCTCTAGGGTTGCTGGGCTCATGGCTGCTGTATGTGACCAAATATCTTTCGCTAGGAGAGAAGTCAATCAGTTTCAACTGTTACAACCCACTGTCAGCTAGAACATTAAACATTCAAACATTGGATACAATTCAGCATGGTGAAAATCAGTACCATGGGATGAGCAAAACGCATCAGACGCTCAAAGCCATTTTCACCACCCCACACCTGCGATCCCTGCCTATGAACCGTTGCCAAGTACGTTCCCAGAGGGGACCACTGAATGAAACTATCTGTCCAGTACTGGAAAGAAAAAGGAGTAAAACAGAAGGATAAGTACCTATATGGATTTTATTCTACTAACTGAAGTAGCAGGCTGAACTTAACCTTTAATCAATTGTAGCAACAAGTGCAAGAAAATGAAGTACCTGCTTTTGAAACACAAGCTCAGGTGCTAGCTTTCTTGCATCATTCCAATAAACTTCAGTTAGTGTGCCAGCACGAATGACAAATTGGTCTCGGGCCTTTTCATCAGTTAGCCACTTCAGAAGATTTTCCTGAGATCAGTATCAAGATATTAAGCAGTGTTGCACGACAAACCTAGCTGCTTCAAAAAAATTGAGCACTAAACAGAAGTAGCCATCCAGGGAGTAGAAGGAAAAAACTTACTCCAGCAGTGTATGGCTTAATTTCAGCGGGGGTCCATGTGTCAGGAACTTTCATGTACTTCTCGAAATCATCAAGCAAATTAACTGCGAAGATGTGAGACTTGTCGAGTTTGTACCCATTGGTTTTTTCCCTAGCCAGCTCAGCTTCCTGCTAAAAAACAAAGTTACATATAAACTAACTGGCAATAAAGGAGACCTATTTCTACGTCAACCATCCAACAGGATGCATAATTTTATGGAATTCAAAATGATTGAAGGAGGCAAAAGCAAACACGGTGGACTACAAATAATGAAGTTCAAATTATCAAAACATTTTCATAGATGTGTGTTTGTACAGCGTTCCAAAAGCATATGATGGCATGTTTGGATAGAACGACCAACACTAAGGCATCACTCAAACTACAAGAATGGTGGCAACGGCCGGCCAGTGATGAATTGAAAAGATAACATTATCAAGCCATCGGTCATTGCTTCATTGTGCAGGTAAGAACTAAGGAAAACGCAACCAGCAAGTAAACTACCTGAGGGGTATTATACTCAATGAAACAGTAGCCATATGTCTTCTTTGTCTCTGGGTTTACAGGCATCCATAGACCATTTTCTTTTATCACACCAATTTGGCTGTAGATCTTGCGTATGACATTCTCAAGCTTATCAAACTTTTCTGGAGGAACAACTGGCAGATTGTCCACTACAATAATGTTGGATAAACCCATTTCAAGTTCTGGAGGATCCTCACTACGAAGTACCTCCTCGTCATCACTGCAAATTGTAAGAATATTATAAGCAAATAGCAATAAGCAACACTGAAAATAAATCAAGGATACTGTAACCCAGAAAATCATATGAAAGTCATTCATACTAAATGCATCTCTCTGAGCACTAAAGATTTACATTCTCATCGTGGTGGCAAGCAAAGGTACGGTCTATGCAAGATTGGTATTACTGCACCTGATTAACCTTCGCGTAGCTTAACCTACAATTTCGTTAACTACGCTTAATAACAATATACTAGCAGGATCTTAAAGGAGACAATCAACAATTCGGCACAAACCTGCATAAATGGTTGCAGCTGCAAACAGCAAATCAACACTACACGGTTTTATAGGACATCAGATTTTTTTAGGATTTGCCAGACGACTGTCTCCAACAAGAGACTCATGGGCACCCAAACCCAAAATGGGTAACAGAGACCCAAAATCAGCCTCCAAAATGGGTAACAGAGACCCAAAATCAGCCTCCAATAACTACCTATATGGGAGAACCATTTTGGGTTGCCTGATAGATAAAACACAAATATGAGCATCCTCTCTACTCGAAACTCATTTGCAGAAATGATTCTCTTTTGGGTCCTGTTGTTAGAGAAGATGCCGAATGAGTATTGAACCCTTTGCCTGTAGACCCAAAGGCCAAATGGATCTTGTATTTTGGGTGTTGTTGTTAGAGATTGTCCTAAATAGGGGTCAGATGGACGCTCAAACACAAAAATCTAAAAACGTCTTTCGCAACCACAAAACTATGTACCAGTCCAACCGGAACAGAGGACTGTCAATCCCGACGGAAGCCAAAAAAAAAATCGCTTAATTCTGCTGTGCAGATCAGCTGCTGCCGGGACCTACAACAGAACACACTAAATATTGCACGAAACCTACAAAATCCCACCGTAGACCCTCGCATCTGGGAAAAGCAGAATTAGGGCAACCAAGGCCACCACATACTAAGCGCGCTAAGATGGTGCATGTCACTGATTGGGACCCGACGTGAGGCGGGGCGTGCGTCTACCTGAGGATGCCAAAGTCCTCGCCGGCCGGGAGGGCGATGGAGTCCAGATCGACAGCGGAGAGGTCCACCCCGAGCTCCCGCGCCCGCGCCTCGATGCCCTCCATGGAGATTGCCAGCGCCATCTTCTCTTACATAGAACGCCTGGAACCGTCTGCGAGAACGAGGGATTAGGGAGGGATTCCTGCGCGCTGTGGTGGCGGTGGCGGCTGTAGAGGAGTGCGGCGGCGCGGGGTGGGATGGGGATGGAGCTGGGGTTTTGGTTGGAGTCGCGAGGCGAAACTCTTCTTCTTATGAAGTCCCGTCTGACAGGTGGGCCACGCAGAGGATGACCCAGTTTCTATCCGGGAATCATCGGGTCCGACGGGTCGGAGCTCTATTGTTGTTGGGCTGAAAGATAGCGAGCGTGACGGCCCACGCGCGAGAGCCGTGACCCACACGTCTACGGCTGGGGATGACGGCGGTGGCCCAGCGAGAGACGTCTGTAGACTACACCAGCCTTCTTCGATGCTTTTAGGTAGATGCGTTTCTTTTTTTTAAAAAAAAAGCCCAACTTACCTTCTCAACTATTGCATCCGATTTTCCTCCCTCATGTACAAAACTAGTTTTTTTTAACCCTCCTCAACTTATAAAACCCGTTCACTTTTGCACTTGGTGGTTTTGCTGATGTGGCACCACGTCAAAGGAGGTAAATCGGATTAAGTTGAAAGTTTGAGGAGGTAAATCGGTCTGGAAATGTTTTTATTAAAATATTTAAAAATTCAAAATTATTTAAATATAGTTTACATGAAAATAATATAATTAAAATCCTAAAACCTGGTTTAATTTTAAAAAATTCATAAATATGAAACTAGTTTTAGGTTTTTTTTTTCTAAAATCATGCTCTATGTTATGGTGCCTAGCTTGAAATATATTGTTCATGTCACTTGATTCTATTTGTACAAATATCATGACCCATGTACTACCATCTAGATTTTCATGTCATGTTATGCTCCATAATTTTTTTTAAGGTTATGCTCCATAATTCATTGCACTAAACTTAATTAAATTTAATAGCTTGTAAATTTTAATTAAGTATATTAAACAAAAGGTACATGCATACATAGGTGCAACAAGGTGCATGCAGCCACATAGTTTAACACAACTACTTTAAGAAATAACATAGGACAGGGGAACAGTGCCCACTACAGTCCTGACGATGTTTCGTTGGTGCTTCTATGTAGTTCAGATGATCAATATTAACTAATTATAATAGATACGATAGCTTGTACTAAAAAATAAGCACAAAATGAGTTCATCAAGATTTTAACAATTTCAAGCTACGCACCATAACATAGAGCATGATTTTAGAAAAAATTCAAAACATGTCTCATAACTTTTTGAGCTAAAATAATTTTTTTGTGAAATTTCAAGATTAAACAAGGTTTAGGATTTTTAATTGTATTATATTTCCATGCAAAAAGTATAATTAATCTATTTTTTAATTCTATTAATTTTTAGATATTTTTATAAAAAAACATTTCTAGTCCAATTTACCTCTTTGAACTTTCAACTTCGTCCGATTTACCTCCTGTGATGTGGTGCCACATTAGGAAAACCCTCGTCAAAACCGCTAGGGTGCGAGACTTCTTTTCTACGTTTCTCTATTACTTTTTCCCTTTTTTATTTTTCTTTTATGTTTTGTTTTATATTTTATTAATTTTTATAGTTAAGTTACTAATATATTTTATTATTTCTATATATTTCCTAGAATTTTTTTGTTTATTTTGGATTTCCCTTTTTATTCTTTGGAGTTTCACTATAATTAACTATTAATTATTTCACTTTTATTTCCTACATTTTATGAGATAAATGTGATGCTCGCATAGTGCATATGATGTTCTATGATATATTTTGGAATATTTATGTAGTACAGATGAGATGTCTCACTATTATCTTTGAGCATTCACATAGTATCTATAAGATATTCAGCCCGTTCGGCTGGTACACAAAACTATTGTGTATCGGCTGGTTCTGGGTGGTTTCAACTGATTCAATAATGTTATATGAGAGAGAATAAATTAAAACAAGCTGAAACAAGCGAGACAAGTCGAGCCGAATACGCTGAGTGTATGTTATCTATCATCACATCCGAGCGCTCGAACCGTACCACAATGATGTCATCTCGTTTCTAAGGGTGGTATCCAATCAGGATTCTCATTGGACCGTTAATCTTTATTAAGCCTCAGGACTGCATGTACGTGCGTGACAGAGATGAAGGTGGATACGTGGTGTGAGTTTCTAATGATGCAATGTTTTTTGTTTTTTGTTTTATTTTGTATTTCATTTTCCTTTTTTATTTATATCTTTTTTACATTTATTTTTCTTTTTTGCTTTTATTTCTATGTTTTTGTATGTGTGGGTCACATCAGATACTAAAACACTTCGCTTTGATTAACTATAAAAAATAATTTGTGTATGTATGGTGTATTTTCTGGATTTATTTGGGTTATATTATATACCAAAATATTTGACTTTGTTTAATTATAGAAATAATTTATGTTTTGTGATGTGTCTTCTGAATCTGTCTGGATTATATTTATGTAATGTTATTTATTTATTTCTATATATTTAGAACTTTTTATTTTAACAGAGATTATATACCAATTGCATGGACCTATAATTCGTTCTATTAGATCTAGAATAATACTCTCTTGAACATAGAACATTTCTCTTGTGATGTGAAAAGGGAACATTGTTTTATGAATCTAGAATATCATTTATGCTCAATAAAAGAAAATATTCTATCTTTGTAAGATAAATGTCGTTAGCTAATTTTTTTTAAATATATTCATATGGAATCTCATTTTACATAATTTATTGCAAGAAAGACATGGTGTGATCAAAATTTAGTTTGAATACTCCATCCAGCAGTTGTGGCTTTTTCAAATCCAATTCAAACGTTCACATCCTAAGCCATGTAGTTTCAAATCCAATTCAAACATTCACATCCTAAACCATGTAGTACTACCTCTGTCCTGAAAAGAATGCAATTATGGATGCATTCTTGGTTAAAGAGTTCAAACTTTAACGAAATATATAGATAAAATATTAATATTTTTAACACCAAATAAATATATATTATGAAAATATATGACAAACCTAATAATATTTGCTTGATGTCATAACTATTTATACTTTTTCTATATATAATTAGTTAAATTTGAGATACTTTAATTTGGTACTATGCTAGAGTTGTATTCTTTTTTTATTCTATTCTTTTTCGGACAAAGGAGTACCAGTATAGCTAGCCAACATTAATTGGCAGGATACCAATAGCCAACCAGCGTAGCAGTAATTGGCAGGATAGCCATAGCCAGCCAGCGTAGCAGTAAGGGTGTGTTTGGTTACCAGATGGAAGCGATACTGTATATCCTATATGGGCTAATGCAGGTTGAGTAAAACAGATTGTTTGATGAGATTGTATGAGCAAATGCGTAAAAAAGCTAAGATGTTTTTTTTGGTTACTTGCATGAGCTAATATAGTCTACTAACTTGAGAGTCTAACATGTGAGCCCGCACAACACTGCGGGCATCGGCAGGCGAGGCTTGGCAGCTATGGCCAATTTGATCGCACCGCACAATGTTGCATTCACACAAGCAGCTGCATCCGGGCATGCAAGCCAACACAGGTAAGCAGTGCAACCAATCACCCATCTCTCCGCGTTTATACACGTGGGCGGATGCAGCGCGGCCGGCGTCTCACCTACCAAACACGTCCTAATTGCCACGAGGAACAATGAAGAACGCTCATTAAGAAAAATCTTATTCCCCTAAAAAAAAATTAAAAAAAAATCTTATTTGAAGCCTAAAAAACTGATTTGACGGGATATGGCAGAATGGGGCAACGAGGGGCATCTTTCACAATAAAATGCACATTGCACAATCGGACGGGGCGTCACACCCGCGTCTACCGCTGTTTCACGCGGGGCTCACGTCGTCCTGAACGTCACCAACGTCGAGAAGAGACGAAACATTGAGACAGAAGAAAACGAGAAAAAAGATACAACACCTGATCTATTTTTAAAACATCTAAATAAAACATTTTCAACATGCGCCTGAAGACAGATGAAACACATGAAACATGCGTCCGAAACACTTGCAAAAACATATGAAAACACTTGAAAAAATCATTGAAAAACATATGCAACATCCAGATAAAAATATTTGCAACATATGTGTGAAACATATGCAACGTCCAAATAAACACACGTGCAACATACGTCTGAAAAATATATGAAACTTTTGAAACAAACACTTGCGACATACGTGTACAATCATTGCAACATATGCAACATCCCGATCTACTTTTATAACATCTATATAAAACACTTGCAACGTAACTTTGAAACATATGAAACGCTTGAAATATATGCTTGCAATATTCGGTTTCAGCACAACATCTCCTTGTTGATTGGGAGTGAGGCCCATCGTCATGTAAAGTTCACTGGTGTAGAGCTCGCCGCTTTGGTGGAGAAGGCTGTGGCTAGTCTGATGGAGAAGGCCGCGGCGGGTCTCCACTCTGTGCGAGTGGAGCGCAAGCTGTGCGCAGGGGTGAGGTCCGCTGCGAGCTGTGCTTGAGCAAGTTTCATCCTGGTCGTCGCGAGCTGTGCGCGGCTAAGTTCTGTTGCGGCCACGGCGAGTTGGGAAGGCGGAGCACGATATGTGTGTGGGCGGGCTCCGCCCGAGCTGCACGCGGGCGAGCTCCACCCCCGCTGCGGCAAGATGGGCAGCCTCCGACTCGACCAAGATGAGCGTGGGCAGCTACGGCGAGCATGGGATGAGCACTCTTGAAAGCTCTAGTTTGGTTTTGGTGAATTGATGAAACCCTAAGTGCTACCTAGTTTATCAAGTGATCATGATATAGGTAGCACACTCCAAGTGATAAAGTAAATAAAGATCATGACATGATGATGGTAATGCCATGATGATGATCAAGTGCTTGGACTTAAAAAGAAGAAAGAAAAAAACAAAAGGCTAAAGGCAAAGATATAAATGATAGAGCCATTTTATTTTGGTGATCGAGATACTTAGTGAGTGTGATCACATTTAGGATCGATAGCCGTACTATTAAGAGGGGTGAAACTCATATCGAAATGCGGTTATCAAAGTGCCAATAGATGCTCTAACTCATTGCATATGCATTTAGGATCTAGTGGAGTGCTAACACCCTTGAAAATATTTGTAAAAATATGCTAACACATGTTTACAAGGTGATACACTTGGTGGTTGGCACATTTGAGTAAGGGTTAGGAACTTCACCGGTGCCCTAAACTTAAGTGAACGTGGTCACTGTAAGTGATCGGACGCTGGTCTCTGAAGGACCGGCGCGTCCGGTCAGTAGCAGTAGAAGAAGCGCAGCGTCAGTCGTTGACAGGACGCTAGCGCTGAAATGACCGGACGCTGACTGGCTGTGTCCGATCACACTGACATGGTCATGCACAGGGGAAACGCCAAGTGACCGGATACTGGGTGAGTCCGATCGAGCATGACCGGACATGTCCGGTCGTAATTTTTTATTTCTGGATGCTTACTAGAAACGACCGGACGTTGAGGCTCAACATCCGGTCACTTTGAGCTGCTGCGTCCGGTCATCACTTGACTGTTGAGATCGGGCGATCAACATTTGAAGAGAGGGGACATGTGGCACGCATAGCGTGACCGGACGCTGAGGTCCAGCGTTCGGTCAATATGACCAGAGCGTCCGGTCACCCCGTGTTGTGCCCAGTGAAGGGGTACAACGGCTCTATTTCGTGGGGGCTTCTATTTAAGCCCCATAGCCAGCTCAAGCTCACCCTCTTGTCCATTTGTATTGACATAGCAACCTTGTGAGCTTAGTCAAAGCCCTCCTACTCATCTCTATCATAGATTCAACATCTTTGTGAGATTGGGAGAGAATCCAAGTACATTGCTTGAGTGTTTGCATCTAGAGGCACTTGGTGTTAGTGTTTCGCTACAGGATTCGCTTGTTACTCTTGGTGGTTACCGCCACCTAGATGGCTTAGAGTAGTGAGGATTGTCAAGCGGAGGGTGGTGATTGTCTCTGGCTCCGATCGTGGTGATTGTGAGGGGTTCTTGACCTTTCCCCGACGGAAAGCCAAAAGGTACTCTAGTGGATTGCTCATGGCTTGTGTGATCCCCATCTTATGTTGGATGTGCGGCACCCTATTGAGGGTTTGGCGTGTGAAGCCAATTAGCTCATGAACCTCTAAGTGAGTGAATCGCCACAACGAGGAGTAGCTTGCCGGCTAGCAAGTGAACCTTGGTAAAAAATCATTGTGTTCGTCATTTGATTCCGAGGTGATTGGTCTTCATTGGTATTCATTCTTGTGATTGATTGGTCCACTCCTTAACTCGACGGTATAATCATCTTGCTTACTCTCTTTATATTACCGCAAACTAGTTATCAAGCTCTTTAGTATAGCTAGTTGTGAGAGCTTATTAGTTTGGTTAGTGTGGCTCTTTAGCTAGCTTTTGAGAGCACATTAACTTAGTGCAGTGACATAGTTTTTGTGTGGATAGAAACTACATAAACTAGAATTATGGTAGGTGGCTTACTATTTTAGTAGGCTAGCACAACACTTGCTTCACCTCATAATTATCTAATCGGTTTGTTAAGTGTTCTTATAGAATTTTTAATATGCTATTCACTCCCTCTCTAGCCATTAGGACCTTTCAAGTGGTATCAGAGCTGAGGTCACCGTGATTTGAGGCTTAACAACGTTTGGTGTAAAAATGGCTCAAATCAACAACACCAAAAAGCCACCCCAATTTGATGGCATAAATTATCCGTATTGAAAATTAAAGATGACCACACACATCAAGTCAATCAATAGAAAAGTGTGGAAGGTGGTAGAAACCAAAATTGAGATTGGTGATCCGGAGAATCCCACCACGGCCGAAGAAGTGCTTCTCCAAAACAATGGCATTGCTCTAAGTGCAATTCATGATGCAATTGATGAGAGAACATTTGAGCAAATCAAGAATATTGAGATGCCTCATGAGGCTTGGAAGAAGTTGGAAGAATCATTTCAGGGCACTCAAGCCATGAAGGGTGCAAAGGCATACATTCTCAAAGAGAAGTTTGCAAGCTTCGAGATAAAGGGGGATGAGAGTATGCCAGAGATGTTTCATAGGCTTCAAGTGCTTGTCAATGATCTCAAAGCACTTGGAGAAGAGGTGAAGGACAAGGACTTCTTCCACAAGTTCTTAAGATGCTTACCTTCAAGATTTGGCATATTGGTCACTATTCTAGTAAGGAGTGGTTTGAACACCAAACCAAGTATTGGAAGATATAATGACCGATGATACATATAGAGATGATGATGAGAAGGAAGCAAAGAAAGAAAAGAAAGATGAGACGAAGAAGAGTGTGGCATTCAAGGCCACATCATCCAAGGGCAAGGCTAAGCAAGAAACATCAAGTGAAGATAATGGCTCATGGGATGATGATGATGATGAGAAGATGGCTCTCTTTGTCAAGAAATTTGGCAAATTTATGATAAAGAAAGGGTACCGTGCTAGAAGAAAGAAATCTTCATCCAAGAACAAGGAAGAGTCAAGAAGATGCTTTAAATGTGAAAGTAAAGATCATCTTGTTGCTTAATGTCCATACAATAGCGATAATGATGATGACAACAAGAAGAACAAGAAGGAAAAGAAAGAGAAGAAGGACAAGATGACCTTCAAGAAGAAGAAGGGTGGTTCATATGTGGTCACTTGGGATAGTGATGCTTCCTCAAGTGATGATTATGATGATAGTGATGATGACAAGACCACCAAGAAGAAGGCACTTGCAAGCATTACAATCAATGAGAAGTCTTCTCTCTTCGACACTCCATCATGCTTTATGGCTAAGGCCACTAAGGTACAAAATTATGATGATGAAAGTGATGAGGAACATGATAATGAAAATAATAGTGATAGTGATGATGATGAACCTACTAAAGATGAATTATTTGACATGCTAGAAGATGCTAAAGAACACTTTGACATTAAGAGAAGGGAATGCAAGAGCTTGAATAAGGAGGTAAAAGCCCTTAAGCAAGCCCTTAATGAGCTTAAAGCAACTCATGAGAGGCTAGATGAAGCACATAAGAAGCTTGGCAAAGCTCACAAGAAGCTTAAAAAAGCTCATTCCTCTTTGCTTGATGAGCAAAATAAAAAGAAGCATGTTGAAACTTACAATATAGACTTAACTTGCGATATAATTGATAAATCATTATCTATGCCTATCATTGTTGCTCCCACTAACCATTCTTGTAGTACTTCTACTTTTACCCCATCTAGTAGTGATGATTTCACTTGTGATACCTCACTAATGGTTGAGAACGAGAACCTCAAGAAGGAGGTCAATAAATTCACTCACACCTTAGCTAAAGTCTATGGTGGTGAGGACCGCTTGCTTATGTGCTTGGATAGCCAAAGAGCTTCTCTCTATAAAGAGGGATTGGGCTATACCCCCAAGAAAGGCAAGGCAACATTTGCTCCTCATAAGACTAGTTTTGTGAAGAACAATGGTAAGTTTTGCACTAGTTGCAAGCAAGTTGGTCATATAGAGCAAAAGTGCATGAACAAGAAGTCACAAGCTAATGTATCCTCCATTAAGCTTGATTCTTTCTATGTGCTTACTAAGGGGACAAATGGTGTAAAGTCTAAGTTCATTGATAAACCATGGATGGGCTCAAAGAAGAAAGCCATTTGGGTACCAAAGAGCTTAGTAACTAACCTTTAAGGACCCAAGCAAGTTTGGATACCTAAAAAGAATTGATCTTCTTTTGTAGGTCAATTACAAAGCCGAAGGAAGGTATTGGGTTCTTGATAGTGGGTGTACTCAACACATGACCGATGATGCAAGAATGTTCAACTCAATCAACACCAATGGCAATGATAGTTATGATAGTATCACATTTGGTGATAATAGCATAGGCAAGGTCAAAGGGCTTGATAAGATTGCAATATCCAATGATATGAGCATATCCAATGTGTAGCTAGTAGAGAGCTTAAACTTCAATTTGCTATCCATGGCTCAATTGTGTGATCTTGGATTCAAATGCATATTTGGGGTAGATAATGTAGAGATCATAAGTGTAGATGGCTCTAATTTGATCTTCAAAGGATTTAGATATGAGAATCTATACTTGGTTGATTTCAATGCTAGTGAAGCTAAATTATCTACATGCTTGTTCACTAAGTCTAGCATGGGTTGGTTATGGCATAGAAGGCTTGGTCATGTTGGAATGAAACAATTGAATAGATTAGTTAAGCATGACTTGGTTAGAGGCTTGAAAGATGTTGTGTTTGAAAAGGATAAGCTTTGTAGCTCTTGTCAAGCTGGAAAACAAGTTGAAAACACCCATCCTAAGAAAAGCATAATGAGCACTAGTAAAGCATTTGAGTTATTACACATGGATTTGTTTGGGCCAACACAATATATTAGCATTGGTTGTAACACATATAGCTTCGTGATAGTAGATGATTACACTAGATACACATGGGTATTCTTTCTAGTGGACAAGAGTGATGTGTTTGCAACATTCAAATCATTTGTCAAGGGCATTTACAATGAGCTTGAAACAACCATCAAGAGAGTTAGAAGTGACAATAGTAGTGAGTTCAAGAACACTAGAATTGATGAGTTGTATGATGAATTTAGAATTAGACATCAATTCTCGGCTAAGTACACTCCACAATCAAATGGCCTTGTTGAGAGGAAAAATAGAACACTCATTGATATGGTAAGGACTATGCTTAGTGAGTACAATGTTAGTCAATTTTTTTGGGCCGAAGCTATCAACACGGCTTGCTATTGTAGCAACCACCTCTATTATCACCCATTGAAAGAGAAGACACCATATGAGCTCTTGAATGGTAGAAAGCCCAACATTGCATATTTTTGGGTCTTTGGTTGCAAATGCTATATCTTGAAGAAAGGCACTAGATTGGGCAAGTTTGACAAGAAATATGATGAAGGATTCCTACTTGGATACTCAACCACTAGCAAAGCATATAGAGTTTGGAATTTGGATAGTGGTACTCTCGAGGAAGTTTATGATGTTGAATTTGATGAAACCAAGGGTTCATAAGTAAAGAATGCGAACTTGGAAGATGTTAGAGGCATTCAACTTTCAAATGCCATAAAGAACATGGATATTAGTGAATTGAGGCCTGGGCAAGTAAATAATGATGAAGATGATCAAGTGCAAGTGCTCTCTAACTCAAATGTGTAAGATGATATAAATCAAGCTAGTACAAGTGGATCTCATGACAATGAACAAGGTCAAGTGTCTAGTATATCATCTCAACCCTATGATCAAGCAAGTGCAAGCAATCAAGTTCCAATCTTCCAACCAACTAATATTGCAAGGGATCATCCATTGGACACTATCATTGGTGATATTTCAAGAGGTGTGCAAACTAGATCAAGATTGTCTTCATTTTGTGAGCATTTCTCATTCGTGTCATCCATCGAACCAAAGAAGATAGATGAAGCATTAAAGGATGTTGATTGGGTAAATGCTATGCATGAAGAATTGAATAACTTCATAAGAAATCAAGTATGAAAATTAGTAGAGAGAGCAAAGGGACACAATATGATTGGAACCAAATGGGTCTTTAGAAACAAGCAATATCAAGATGGGATAGTAGTAAGGAACAAAGCAAGATTGGTAGCACAAGGCTATACACAAGTTGAAAGTCTTGACTTTGGAGAAACATATGCCCCGGTGGCTAGATTGGAAGTAATTAGGATCTTGCTAGCCTATGCTTGTGCCCATAATATCATGCTCTATCAAATGGATGTTAAGAGTGCATTTCTCAATGGCTACATCAATGAAGAAGTATATGTTGAGCAACCTCCCGGTTTTGAAGATGACAAGAAGCCTGACCATGTGTATAAGTTGAAGAAGGTATTGTATGGCTTGAAGCAAGCACCTAGAGCATGGTATGAGAGATTGAGGGACTTCCTACTCTCTAAAGGGTTCATGATGGGCAAGGTTGACACCACTCTTTTCATCAAGAAGATTGGCAAAGACTATTTTGTGTTGCAAATCTATGTTGACAACATCATATTTGGATCAACCAATCAAGATTTTTGTGATGAGTTTGGAAAGATGATGGCTAATGAGTTTGAGATGTCCATGATTGGAGAGTTAAGTTACTTCCTTGGTCTTAAAATCAAGCAATTGAAGAATGGTACATTTGTGAGTCAAGGCAAGTATATCAAGGACATGATCAAGAAGTTTGGCATGAGTGATAGCAAAGCCATTAGCACGCCAATGGTAACTTAGATAGTGATGCAAGTGGCAATATGGTGGATCAAAAATTGTATCGGTCTATGATTAGAAGCCTACTCTATGTGACCGCATCAAGGCCGGATGTCATGTTTAGTGTATGCATGTGTGCAAGATTTTAAGCCTCACTAAGAGAAAGTCATTTGAAGGCTACTAAGAGAATATTGAGGTACTTGAAGCATACACAAAATATTGGTTTGTGGTATCCCAAAGAAGCAAAGTTTGAGCTAGTTGGTTACTCCGACTCGGATTATGCGGGATACAAGGTTGAAAGGAAGAGCACCTCGGGCACATGTCAATTGTTGGGAAGATCACTTGTTTCATGGTTATCAAAGAAGTAAAATAGTGTTGCATTATCAACTGTCGAAGCCAAATACATATCCGCCGGTAGTTGTTATGCACAAGTACTTTGGATGAAGGCCACTTTGAGTGACTTTGGAATCAAGTTCAAAAAGGTGCCATTGCTACATGACAATGAGAGTGCAATCAAGTTGACTAACAATCTGGTTCAACATGCAAGAACAAAGCACATTGATGTTCGCCACCATTTTATAAGAGATCACCAATAAAAAGAAGACATTTACATTGAGAGTGTAGGCACCGAAGATCAACTTGCCGATATATTCACTAAGCCATTGGATGACAAAATGTTTTGCAAGCTAAGGAATGAGTTGAACATATTAGATTTCTCAAATATGTGTTGATGCACCCTCCCACTCATATGACATGCCTCTCCTTCGAGCAATCCAAGGTAAAAATTGATTGGCATGTCATACATCCTTGCTAAGGACTTGTTTAGTGCATCTAGACATCTTTCACATTTAATAAGCTCATTCATGAAAATCAAATAAATTTGATGATTGTATGGTACCACTATTGTTTCTATGCTTATTTTGATCTAATGGTAGCATATGACATGTTTGTGGGCTTGTAAACCTAGTGTTTGATCTAGAAAATGAGCTCTAAGTGTTTAACTGAACATGGTACAAGATAACCCTTATTTGGAGGTGTGAAGAAGCTTGTCCTTGGATCAAACCGAGTTAAATGTCTTTGGCAAGTATTCTAAATTGAACCAAATTTGGGAAAATAATCCTCACCCCATTGATTGACATTGATAATCTCAACCTATCTACTTTTTGAACATTTGTGGTCATTGATGAAAAAGGGGAGAAAAACAAAGATATTAATGATATTAGTACATGGGGAGAAAAACAAAGATATTAATGTACTAAAATGGTGAAAAGACAACAAAGAGGGAAAGAAATAAAGATATAAGTGATAGGGGAAGAACTTGACATATGGGGAGAGATATGGCAAGAGATATGACAAAGGAAAGGGATCAATTAAAATTTTGAGCACACAAGTAGGGGGAGCAAGCTCATAAACTTATATGATGCATTTGAATATGCATTTTATATGTTTGCTTGCATGGCACAAGTTTTAAATTTCAATATTCATGCTTGTGTGGTGTATGCTAGTTATAGGTTTGAATGATGAAATGAAAATCTAGCATGCATAAGTTTATCTAGTGATTTCATTTCCAAGTGTTTTCAAGTGGTATCGAGCTAACCATGGTGCTAAGGATGGTATAATGGTGCACTTTGATTGGTATCACGCTTCAAAGGTCTATCTTTTATACCTTAGCATCATTTGATAGACAATGTCTCCTATATTTCCTATCTAAGCATATGTGCAAGCTACAATCCAAACTCTTAGCACATATGTAGGGAGAGCAATTGCTACCATTTGGGGTTCATGAAACTTGTCCATATCCTTTTACACATGATAAATATGCTTGGGCAAGCAACATGGATTCAATTAAATTTCAATTTATATCTTTGTGAAAGGGTTGTCATCAATTACCAAAAAGGGGAAGATTGAAAGCTCTAGTTTGGTTTTGGTGAATTGATGGAACCCTAAGTGCTAACCTAGTTTATCAAGTGATCATGATATAGGTAGCATGCTCCAAGTGGTGAAGCAAATGAAGATCATGACATGATGATGGTAATGCCATGATGATGATCAAGTGCTTGGACTTGAAAAGAAGAAAGAGAAAAACAAAAGGCTCAAGGCAAAGGTATAAATAATAGGAGCCATTTTGTTTTGGTGATCGAGACACTTAGTGAGTGTGATCACATTTAGGATCGATAGCCGTACTATTAAGAAGGGTGAAACTCATATCGAAATGCAGTTATCAAAGTGCCACTAGATGCTCTAACTCATTGCATATGCATTTAGGATCGAGTGGAGTGCTAACACCCTTGAAAATGTTTGTGAAAATTTGCTAACACATGTTTACAAGGTGATACACTTGGTGGTTGGCACATTTGAGCAAGGGTTAGGAACTTCACCGGTGCCCTAAACTTAGGTGAACGTGGTCACTGTAAGTGACCGGACGCTGGTCTCTGAAGGACCGGCGCGTCCGGTTAGTAGCAGCAGAAGAAGCGTAGCATCGGTCGTCGACTGGACGCTGGCGCTGAAACGACCGGACGCTGGCTAGCTGTGTCCGATCACACTGACATGGTCATGCACAAGGGAAACACCAAGTGACCGGATGCTGGGTGAGTCCGGTCGAGCATGACCAGACGCGTCCAGTCATGATTTTTCGTTTTTGGATGCTTACTGAAAACAACCGGACATTGAGGCTCAGCGTCCGGTCACTTTGAGCTGCTGTGTCCGGTCGTCACTTGATCGTTGAGATCGGGTGATCAACATTTGAAGAGAGGGGACACATGGCACGCATCGCGTGACCGGACGCTGAGGTCCAGCGTCCGGTCAATATGACTGGAGCATCCGGTCACCCCGTGTTGTGCCCAGTGAAGGGATACAATGGCTCTATTTCATGGGAGCTTCTATTTAAGCCCCATAGCCGGCTCAAGCTCACCCTCTTGGCCATTTGCATTGACATAGCAACCTTGTGAGCTTAGACAAAGTCCTTCCACTCATCTCCATCATAGATTCAACATCTTTGTGAGATTGGGAGAGAATCCAAGTGCATTGCTTGAGTGTTTACATCTAGAGGCACTTGGTGTTCGTGTTTTGATGTGGGATTCACTTGTTACTCTTGGTGATTGCCACCACCTAGACGGCTTGGAGCAGCGAGGATCGTCGAGCGGAGGGTGGTGATTGTCTCCGGCTCCAATCATGGTGATTATGAGGGGTTCTTGACCTTTCCTCGGCGAAGAGCCAAAAGGTACTCTAGTGGATTGCTCGTGGCTTGTGTGATCCTTATCTTGTGTTGGTTGTGCGGCACCCTATTGAGGGTTTGGCGTGTGAAGCCAATTAGCGCTGAACCTCCAAGTGAGTAAATTGCCACAACGAGGAGTAGCTTACCGGCTAGCAAGTGAACCTCGATAAAAAATTATTGTGTTCATGATTTGATTCCGAGGTGATTGGTCTTCATTGGTATTCATTCTTGTGATTTATTGGTCCACTCCTCGATTCGGCGGTATAACCATCTGGCTCACTCTCTTTACATTACCGCAAACTAGTTATCAAGCTCTTTAGTGTAGCTAGTTGTGAGAGCTTGTTAGTTTGGTTAGTGTGGCTCTTTAGCTAGCTTTTGTGAGCACACTAACTTAGTGTAGTAACATAGTTTTGTGTTGATAGAAACTACATAAACTAGAATTGTGGTAGGTGGCTTGCTATTTTAGTAGGTTAGCGTAACACTTGCTTCACCTCATAATTATCTAACCGGTTTGTTAAGTGTTGTAGAATTTTTAATAGGTTATTCACCCCCTCTAGCCATTAGGACCTTTCAACTCTGCCCCTTCAATGATTTTTTTAGAAACTACGGTGATGAGCGGATACGGCCGACGGAAGCATCCAGGCGAATAGATGCCCTATTCCAAGAATTACCGTTGGAAGATTCAACTAATATCAAGTTTTCAATATTTATATATCTATAAATAGATTTATTATAAAAATATATAGTATGATTAATCTAATAATATTTGGTATCATGAATATTAATACTTTTTTACATATTTGATCAAACTTGATATACAAGATATGCACTTATTTTGTACTTTTCCTATATTTCATGTGCCTGACTTTTTGTTGTTGGTCTGGTAACATGTAATTTTGTCATTGTTTGACTATAGAAAATATGAATTATCTCTTATGAGTTTTACTTTTAATTATACTAGTTAATTGTGTAAGATTATTGCTTGAAAATTTCTAAAAATTAGACACCTGAAATATAACAATTCCTTTTAGTTTAGGATAAAGGGAGTAGTCACATGGCAATTTTAGGATGGAGGTAGTCACCGTGGCATAAAGGGAGGCAGGAGCAAAGACACTTGGGGAGATGAATCGTGAGATAAAGGAGCATGAAAATTGTTTTCTTTTTAGAACACCTCCAAGAGTCCTTTTAAAACTCATTCTCTAAACCATAATTTATAGTCATTTGAATAAATTATATATTGCCAATGGAAAAAAGAATGCATGGAAAATAATAAAATGAGATAACAATAAAATATATTGCCAATGGAAAAAAGAATAGGCCATCTAGAAGATTTCGGAGTATTATGCTCCAAACTTCTGATTGCTTTCACTTGATGTCAGCGAAACATCAAAAGTTCCCAACAAACATTTTACCAAATCTCTTGCAGGTTTTAGAAACATTCTAAGGCAATACAAATAATGCAGCAAACTAAAAAGTCATGCAAAATACACCACTTGCGTTGTGTCTCATTGATCTTGGCAAATCTTAATTTGGGGCTTGCCTGGACTGACACCGGCTTCATTTACATAAGAATTTGGCATGTTCCACTACCTTCCTTGTATTTGGATGAGTGTCAGATGCTGGTGAACCAAGCCTTATGCAACCCAGCATGACTGTGCCTTTCTTGCTAATTGGGAGCTGGCGGCCTGATTCCTGCACAAAATAGTATATACTTATCAATGCAAATTAGATTGTATATTAGCACACAAAACTTTATAGTGACCAAACATCTACAGGAAAATGGCAAATAAATGCTAGGTAACATGAGTTCTTGATGAACTTGTTCACTTGGAGACGGTTGCACCCTACATATCAATGTCAACAGATGACAAATGGATCATGCTAACCTGGTTATTTAACATGGGACACTGAGTTTAACAGTAATGAATACTCACAAAGCAACTTCCAGATCTACCAGGATCTGAACATAGAGAAGAGGTAATCATTAGATTTGCAATAGGGTAAACAAATAGCTTTCACCGTATATGCTAACCATTGCAAACAGTAAGGCTTGATTTAATCTTCATCTAACGAAACTAAATAGCAAATTGTTACGATATTGATCAAACCAAATATTGGGGCTTGCAGATCTAACACCGGTTGAAATGGTTTGGACATGTCCAACAGAGACCTCCAGAGGCACCGGTGCATAGTGGAATCCTAAGTCAGGATAGTAACGTGAAGAGAGATAGAGGAAGACCAAAGTTGACTTGGGTAGAGGCAATAAAAGGAGACTTGAAAGGATAGAATATACCCAAAGACTTAGCCTTTGATAGGAGTGCTTGAAAAACAACTATTCACATGCCTGAACCTTGACGGCTTCTGCTGGGTTTCAACTCTAGCCTACCCCAACTTGTTTGGGACTTAAAGGCTTTGTTGTTGTTGTTGTTGCAAATCCATGAGCACTAACAAAATCAGCTCAAGAGCTCTCTTTTGACATAGATTTGGGGGAACAAAATCTTGAATGTCTAACATAATTACTGAAAGAGAGAGACAGCAGCAACTCAATTGTCAGAAATGCTGCCCAAAGTTAAGACAGAACTTATTCTCTTTTTTCTGTAATTGCACCAAACCAGTGTAAATGTTTGTGTATGTTGTTCGCTAATAATGTAGTGTTAGTGGACGAAAGCCAGATGGGAGTAAATAGGAAACTAGAGTTATGGCAGCAGACCCTTGAGTCTAAAGGTTTTAGATTGAGCAGAACTAAAGCCGAATACATGAGATGCGACTTTAGCGAAGTTGTACAGGAGGAGAGAGATGTGAGTTTGGAAGGTCAAGTAGTGCCTAAGAAGGATATCTTTCGGTATCTGGGATCGATGCTACAGAGGGATGGAGATATTGATGCGGACATTAGCCATAGAATCAAGGCAGGGTGGATCAAGTGGCGACAAACTTCTAGCATTCTCTGTGACAAGAGGGTACCACAAAAGCTAAAAAGCAAGTTCTATAGAATGGCGATTAGATCGGCTATGTTGTATGGAGCAGAATGTTGACCTACAAAGATTCGACATGTTCAATAACTGAGTGTTGCAGAATTGCATATATTGTGATGGATTTGCGGTCATACAAGAATGGACCAAGTTCGAAACGATGACATACGTGATCGCCTAGAGGTAGCACCAATTGAAGAAAAGCTTGTCCAACATCGGTTGAGGTGGTTTGGCCATGTCCAAAGGAGACCTCCAGAGACACCAGTGCATTGTGGAGTCCTAAGCTAAGCTAATAATACGAGGAGAGGTAGAGGAAGACCGAAATTGACATGGGAGGAGGCAATAAAAAGAGATTTGAAAGCTTGGGATATATCTAGAGATCTATGTTTGAATAGGAGTCCTTGGAAAGCAGCTATTGAAGTGCCTGAACCGTGACTTGGGCTCTTGGTGGGTTTCAACTCTAGCCAACCCCAACTTGCTTGGGACTGAAAGGCTATGTTGTTGTTGTTGTTGCGCCAAACCTTCATTATAGAAATTCTGAAACTTTGTGAGTATACTATAGCCTCCAAACCTACATGTTTGTAAACTACTGATTTCTAATTTGAAGTCATTCTTATCAGGTAAACTACATCTTCAGGATATCTTCTCGGTGTCTTGCGGGAGGCGCCGAGCAGAGTCGTGCCCCGCAAGACTTCGTCTTGTGGGCTGGACCACCCCTAGGGGCACAACCCATGTGGCCTGCTGTGGGTATCCGGGGTCGTACACCCCACAACTAGTCCCTGAGCGCCTTGTACCCATTGTGCAATGCCATCTTGAGCTCGTCCGAGCAGGCGCGAATAATGTCGAGCAGTCAAACTCATGGTCCAACCACCGTGTTGAATTGCCGAGCAGTGTGAACCGTCACCGAGCAGCGTGAACCATCGCCGAGCAGCGTGACCTATCGCCGAGCAGCGTGACCTATCGCCGAGCAGCATGAACCGTTGCCGAGCAGCATGAACCGTCGCCAAGCAGCGTGACCTGTCGCCGAGCAGTGTGACCCAAGTATAGCTTGCCATAAGGGTGTAAGGAGCTCAAGTTTAGAATCAAAAATTTCTTTGCAATGGACCAAGTGTGCCCACTTAGAGTCTGAACAAAGCAGTAGGAGTCAATCTTCCTCTATAGGCATGTAGTCTTTGAGAAAAAATCCTGCACACTCACCGCGAGGTGAAGTGTGCCCACTTAGTCCCCGAGCGTGATAGCAAATGATGTAGTCATGTGGTGCCAGGGTTAGAAACTAGAAGAATACTAGAAAAACTAGCCGAGCAGGCAGCCAGTCCTAGGGCGTGGCCCAAAAAGAGACAAAGCATATTCACTGCAAGGTGAAGTGTGCCCACTTAGTCCCCAAGCCTGACAGTAGGTGACACAGTCACGTGGTGCCAGGGTCAGAAATAGAAAAACAATCAAAGACTAGTAGAGTAGGCATCCAGTCCCTGAGCTACAGGCAGAGACATCGAAGAAATCAAACCGTGGAGAAAAAACCAGAGTAACGGTTGTACAGTGTCGGTTACTGAGCCTCAATAAATGGTGAAGAAGTCGGTGATATTTCAGCGAGTAGCAACTGATGGTAGCGATAAATGAGCAACATGGGCTGCGGTTGCGCAGAAGCCCAGGTAGCGGCCCATATGCCGCATCGGAGAAATCAGAGCGGCGCAGATCGTGGGAACAGTTCCCAAAAAACCCTTAAATGTGGAATAGTGGGGAAAGTCCTATATAATAATGACGCCGCATACCCCATTCCCACCTTTTCCACTTCATCTTCCTCCTCATCTCTCGCACCGCCGAATCCGCAACCACATTTGCCTCCGGCGCCAAACCCTAACCAGATCTGAGAGATGGCGCCGAAGAAGGGAGCTACAAAATCAAAGAAGACTAGTCCCAAGAAGATGGGCGTCGTGGCCTAACGCGATGAGGAGTGGGTACCGTCGCGAACAGGAGAAGCGGAGCTAAACAGATTGGTGGAAGCCGGTGTTCTCCCTGATCGTGCTACCACCGGATGGTGGCCAGCCCTTGGTGAGTCCTTCCCAACACCCCATACTGACAAAGCAGAGGTATTTGAGGACTATTTTTGGCGTGGGTTAGGATTTCCTATTCACCCATTTCTATGGGATCTGTTGGAGCTCTAGGAGGTTACTCTGTGCAATCTCCACCCCAATACTATTTTGCACATCTCAATCTTCATCCATTTTTGTGAGGCATATCTTGGAATCCTAACCCACTTCAATCTATTCCATCACCTATTCTGGCTGAAGAAGAGAGGCAGCACTGGTTTGAAGGTGGTCGGCGGGGTGTACCTCCAGTTGTGGGATGGAATGGCGAGCGAATACCTTACCATACCGCTTAACACGCCACTGAAGGGGTGGAACACCAGGTGGTTCTACATGAAACAAAGCCACCCAGTGGTTTGCTGTAACACCAACCACATCCCAGAAAGCCAGAGGAGTTGGTCGGAGCTGCCGAGCAATGACGATATGGAGCAAGTGAATGAACTCCTCGACTTAATAAAAGGTGTGAGGACCAATAGTGGATTGGTGGCGGCATGTTTCATAGTGCGCCGCGTTTAGCCCTGTAAAGAGAGGGTGCACCCAGGCTTCGAATTCAAAGGGGAGACCGACAATACCCGAGAGAGGCTAGAAATACTGTCTAGGAACATCATTGAAGAGTGGACCATCGACCTATTCGCTCTGCTTGCCTCATTTAGGTTGTCAGGGTACACAAAGCCCTTCAACTGCAAGAATCTGCCTCCTCAGATGAATATCCCGACTGTGTGTTTTCGAGAAGTTTTTTTTTTATTTTGTCATTGTCGAGCAATAAACTGATCCTACTCATGTCAAGATCCATTTGCAGG
This sequence comes from Miscanthus floridulus, assembly GCF_019320115.1. Classification (NCBI taxonomy): domain Eukaryota; kingdom Viridiplantae; phylum Streptophyta; class Magnoliopsida; order Poales; family Poaceae; genus Miscanthus; species Miscanthus floridulus. The sequence continues at coordinate 122,432,155 of NC_089580.1, read as the reverse complement.
ATAGGGCAGTGTATTTCTCAGGCGTGTCGAGAAATGATTGGTCACCAGCAGTGGATGCACGACCACCAGCTCAACCTAAAGAAAGCTCTATTGGCGTTTCTTCAGAATCTGGAGGTATGGATGTTGGTCGGATGGAGAGTCCTCCCCCGGTGTCGGTGAAAATCTAGGGGAAAAGGCCGACAATAGATGAGCTGACCTAGAAGAAGTGGAAAATAGTGGCTACTCCTCCCCGCAAACCAGGTGGCATCTCACTTGACGATGATCAGACCAATCGAACACGAAGGACCACGGTGTTCGATTGGTCTAACGACGATGAGATTCTCATGAACCCTCCCCTAAGCATGAAAGGGCCTCCACATAGCCCACGCGTGGAGGAACAACCTGGGGTAGGTGAAGAAGTCCATGAGGTGCCAATAAGGAAAGTCCCTGAGCAGCGGGCGGAGGGAATTTCTACACAGCAGATGATAGAAGTCCCCACGGGGCGAGCAACGGAAGTCCTCGAGCAACAAGCGGAAGCAGACCCGAAGCAGCAGGCGAAACCAAGGTCGATCGAGGAAGAGCTGAGAATTCCCCCGCTGAGCATGGGAGTCGACCCCGCGGCTGCGCCCAGAGGCTCGGGCCGGCATCACTGGTTTAAGAAATTGAACCGTTAGACCAAACCATAAGTGTCCTTGTGCTGAAGTTACTTTGCTTTATTTTCTTTACTTTTGTGGTGACTGAATAACTGATTTGATACAGTGCAAGGCGAACAACGGATCTAGCCCTACCCGCTCAGACTGAGCAGCAACCAGAAACTAGTCCTAGAGCGGGGGAGTTGCTAGTAGACCCCATCCTATAGTCCCCGAGTGCTCGAGAGCACATGGGGGAGCCAATCGCTGCCCCTAGTGGGCTTGGTGGCAGGGAACAACTGTCTACAACAGCGAACGAGTCGGCGACAGCACCTTCGGCAATGGTAGAATCTAGAGCAGAAAAGCTTTCAGCGTCGAAGGAGCAGACGACACTCCCCGATGCTTCAGAGGGCATGGTCAGACCCGCTATCCGACCACCGAGCCCCTAGGTGGTGCCCCTGACTGCAACAGAGGAGGACGAGGTGGAGGAGATCGTGCATGACAAACCTCGACCCCAATTAGTTCGGATCCTCTAAAAGCGCGATGATGAAATAGTGATTGTCGAAGAGAAGGACACCACCAAGGAGTTCAGGAGATTGGAGACTGCCCTTACCGGTGTGATGAAACAGATCAAGGTTAATACTGCGTCTGGAAAGGTCCTGGTTGTTTATTGGAATTGGATAACGATACTGTCATCGTTCATTTGCGGGAAATATCTCGAGTTGTCGAGCAGCGCCACTAGCTGATAAAGTGAATGGAGACCCTTTAATGGAGATGGGGATCCCAATCTTCTGTCAGGTGATGGTAACTATCGTTGTGGCGGAGAATGACACATCGATCCAGCTTTAGATCGAAAGATCGAACCCTGTAATCTTAGCACCACAGCTCCTCTGGTTATCAATCGAGTCATGGACCAAACTGACCTCACCAAGAAGGCTAATCCCTGCCTGCGCAATGAAGAACACAAGAAAGAACAAGAAAGAACGCAACCAAATTGCAGATGAATGATTAAACTCACGAAGTTGGGGTCTCACAAACCGATGAACGGCGAAACTATTCTTGATAGATTAATCTATGCAAAACCCAAACCCTAATGGAGGGGTGGCAGCTGTTTATGAAGACTCTAGGGTCGTGCAAGTCCCCTAGATGGGCCCATAATGGGCCCAAACTCGATACATGGTCCAACGGACCAAAAGACGGTGTCGCAGCACCCTAATAGATTTTGGACGCTAACTTATTTTGACAATTCCTGTTGATTCCGAATAGATTTTGATGTGAAGCCACTTAGATTGGCTTCCTTATCAAATTAGCTTTCCATCCATAAATGGATCATCGAAAACGGAGTCCGGATGCATCTTGGGTGACCAGTTTAAGGCAGATTGGTCCTAGAGGCCGAGGCAGACTCAAATTCTTGTTGGACTGGGCCTTCGGCTTGTGTTGGACATCCTTGCTGGTCATCATCACCTCCAACACTTCCTCTAAGTCCTTCATGACCCTCTCCAATGTTCCTAAGCAAGATAACATCATTAGGTAGTAGTCTATTCTCAAAAGTATGAAAAGTATCGCTTAAGAACGAGCTCACCTCTAAATTGAGTTGTTGCTTTCGAGCCTGGGTCATTGGACCTTGCATGATGGTTGGAGGAACAATGGGTACCTCTTGGAGAAGAATATCCAGAGGGCCATGCAATTTTCACTAAAGTAAGCAACATGTTTACCATCTTGCATCAAAACACCACCAATGCCAACTTCACTAGCATCACATTCTAGCTCAAAAGTCTTACCAAAATTTGGAAGTTGCAGCAATGGTGCATGTGTAAGCTTGTCCTTCAAAGTGTCAAAGGACTCCTCTTGTGTCTCTCTCCAATGAAACACCACTCCTTTCTTCATCAACTCATGCAATGGGGCAGCAATGGTGCTGAAATCTTTGATGAAGCGGCGATAGAATCCTACAAGACCAAGAAAACTCCTCACCTGTGTGATGATTTGGGGAACCGGCTAGCTCTTTATGGCTTCAATTTTCATCTCATCCACCTCAATTTGCTGTGGAGTTACAACATAGCCAAGAAAAGAAACTCGATTTGTGCAAAAGATGCACTTCTGAAGGTTACCAAATAGATGTGCATCACGTAACGCATTAAAAACAGCACGTAAGTGATCCATATGTTCATCAAAAGACTTGCTGTAAATCAATATATCATCAAAGTAAACTACCACAAAATGTTCAATAAAAGCTCTTAAAACCTCATTCATTAAGCACATGAAAGTGCTAGGTGCATTTGTCAAACCAAAAGGCATTACTAACCACTCATACAACCCGAATTTAGTTTTAAACGCAGTTTTCCATTCATCTCCAAGTTTCATTCTAATTTGGTGGTAGCCACTTCGTAAGTCAATCTTAGTGAAAATTATAGAACCACACAACTCATATAGCATGTCGTCTAGCCTAGGAATAGGATGACGATACCGAATAGTAATATTATTGATGGCTCTACAATCAACACACATACTCCAAGTTTCATCTTTCTTAGGAACCAAAAGTACAGGAACGGCACAAGGACTAAGGCTTTCACATACATACCCGTGGTCCAATAGATCTTGGACTTGCTGCTGAATTTCCTTAGTCTCCTCAGGATTGGTTCGATAGGCAGCTCGGTTGGGCAAGGTTGCTCTCAAAATCAAATCGATTTGATGCTCTATCCCTCTCATAGGTGGCAGCCCCAGGGGTATCTCAGCTAGAAAAATGTCTTCATACTCCTGCAAAAGGTTAGTGACAGCAGGAGGTACCAAGCTAACAATATCATCAAGCAAAAATATAGCTCATTTGCATACCAAAGCATAGCAAATATCATCATCAGAAATTTTAGCAAAGTCACATTTTTTGTAAGCATAACACCACCCTTCAATTTAATCCCCTCAGCCTTAGAAATAGATGTAGACTTATCATTTTTAGGTGGGAAAATAGAATTAGCAACTTGTTGATTTTTAGATTGAACATCATTGAAACTAGCAGCGCGTTCTCTATCAGCTTGTACAATTTGAGCAGGGGTCAAATGTATCAAAGTAATTTTCTTTCCTTTATGCACAAAAGTGTATTTATTACTTCTACCATGGTGTGTAGCATCATTATCATGTTCCCAAGGATGACCCAATAAGAGTGAACAAGCTTGCATAGGTACCACATCACAATCAACATAATCAACATAAGAACCAATGAAAAATGAAACTCTACAAGTTTGTGTTACCTTTGCTTTACCAGAATCATTTAGCCACTAGATATGGTATGGACATGGGTATGGGCATGTGGTCAAGCCAAGCTTCTTGACCAAATCAGAACTCACCAAATTATTGCAGCTGCCTCCATCAATAATGATATGTGCTCGATGGTCGCTGATGACGAAGAAAATCTAGAACAAGTTATGGCATTGTAGCTTCTTAGGTTGCTGGACTTGTGAGCTGAGCACCCGCTGTACAATAATGCTCCTATAGGACGCCGTGGCCTCATCACCAAGGACTTCGCCGTCATCCTCATCTGCATCTTGGTCTTCTTCATCCTCAATGTCAGAGGTGCTGATGTAACCATCTTCTGTAGTAATATATGCTCGCTGACTTGGGCAGTCCTTCTGCACATGGCCAATGCCATGGCAGCGGTGGCACTAAATACCCAAAGTGTGTCCCGTCGATGCAACGGATGATGAACTCTTGGTAGGCACTTGCAAAGAATTTTTACCTGAATCTGAAGGTCATGTGGGAGGTGCCTTAGGTGTAGCGGAAACTCTAGAGGCTACTAGTCGCTTGCTCACTGGTGGAGGCGTCCAAAAAGTGGTTGGCTTGGTCAGCCCCAAAGATGGTGCCGAGCATGGCGTGTATGTGCTGGTGCTAACCTTGCTCTTGCCCTGCTGTTCATGCCCCTACAATTCCTTTTCTGCAAGCATAGCAAACTGAAACAACTGGTTGACAGTGTTAAATTCTTTATAATCAACAATGTCCTGAATCTCACGCCTCAAACCCAAATAAAAACGACAAATGGCATCTTTGTTTCCCTACACAACACTACAGCGCATCAATCCCTTTTGGAGCTCACCATAGTAATCCAGTACAGATTTATCTCCTTGTTCTAAACGCATTAATTTCTTATGCAAGTCTCCATGATAAGAAGGAGGAGCAAAACGATCATGCATAGCTACCTTAAGTTCTTCCCATGTACCAGGTAAAGCATTCTGTGCAGCTAGCCCATTCCACCAAATAATGGCAAAATCCTTAAACTCACTAGTAGCTTGTCTAACTCTATGCTGCTCAGGTACAAGGTGGGCACTAAACTTTTGTTCTACCATCATCTCCCTATCAAGATATCCCTCAGCATCATAATGACCCAAAAAAGATGGTATTGTGAACTTAATTTTAGCATAAGGATCATCGAGCACATGGTGATTATTACCTTGACGGTGGTGGTGGACACCACCCATACCTATCGTGTTGTGGCAAAGACGTTGTCGTAATCTCTCTTGTCGGAAAGCTGCTTGACCTATGTTGCCATTGGCATCATACACCATGTCTTGACCATCGGTGTTGCTGCCGGAGACGTCGTTGTTGCCCGCCACAAAGGTTTTCAACTCAGTAACCTTGTCAGTTAGCGTGGAAATTCACTTGAGTTCAATGAGTGCATCAGTGACGGCCTTCCTATCGGCCTCATTCATCCTTTTTTGGGCATCCTCTACAACAGCTTGTAGTTGCTCTTGACTGACACACTCATTGAAACCCTTAGGATTGTTATCTCTAGTCTATTCACCTCCTGCTATTAAAAACACAAAAACAGAAACAAATAGGTGAAAGTTATCTCTACCAAATGACTATGTGGTTGTAGTGGTGTCACTTTTCACAGCAAGTGGAAGCGTCTTACCAAGCTTTTACAAAGTTCTTACCAACACAAGCAGTGGGCGGTACAACCGATAGCTGGTTCGTGATACCTGTGAGGCAGTGGTACTAAGATTGCAAGGCCCTTTATCTATACTGATCTGAAGAGTTTGTGGATTTTGGAAGGCACACAAAGAGTAATATGTATATCTAGCACATAAGTCAGTAACAGAAAGTAATGTTGAATTATAGTCCAAAGTACTTGTTCTCGTTGCTAGTCAAAATGTTCTAAGTACCAGGCGTGTGACAAAAGTATGGTGGATGGAAACAACAACACAAACAAGGAACCAGAGAGCACACACAAACACAGCTCACTTTGGTCTTCTCTATGTGCTTCTCTAGATATTGTTCCTCTTTTACCCCTCTCTTTTTTTCTATTTTTTGGGTTGTCGTTGTTTTTTTGGGAAATTTCAACTTTTTTATTTTATTTTTTTGATATTTTTTCTTTACTTAGGAGCACAAAAGAAGTAACCATAGAAAATATGAGCTGAAACAAGTGTAAGACGTGGCCTGTGGAATTTTTAGAAAACGTGCTCAAAATCGATAAAAACCTTGTGACCATGAAACGAGGATCTTGTGACCACTTTTTGACCAATCTAAAAATTTCAAACCCCAGCAAGCCTGAGGATGGATGGATCTGAATTTTTTTTCTGATCGATTTTGATATATGGAACGTCAAAATCGGAGTCCGTATGTGAAAACTAAACCAGTTTTAAGAATTGACTCCAAATTAGAGAACAAAACAGGAACAATGTGCGCAAAATTAGTCACAACAGCAAAGATTTGATGGAAACGATGGGGGAAAACACACGAACTAGACTCTAACATGACCTAACCAGCAACAAGACCTCGACCAGGACACAAACTCAACACGATGGACTCTAAAACTGAAATATGCAAAGGCTATGACGCGGAAGGTTCTAGGACAGGAAAAATGAGTATGGCACTGGACTATGGGACGAATGCGAAACACTCAAAACTAGAGAATAAAAGTGAACCTGATGGTATACCTTAGCTTTGATTACCACTTAATGGAGATGGGGATCCTGATCTTCCGTCAGGTGATGGTAACTATCGTTGTGGTGGAGAATGACACACCGATCTGGCTTCAGATCGAAAGATCGAACCCTGCAATCTTAGCACCATAGCTCCTCTGGTTATCAACTGAGTCACAAACCAGGTTGACCTTGCTAAGAAGGCTAATCTCTTCCTGCGCAACGAAGAACACAAGCAAGAACAAGAAAGAACGCAACCAAATTGCAGATGAATGATTAAACTCACGAAGTTGGGGTCTCACAAACCGATGAACGGTGAAACTGTTCTTGATAGATTAATCTAAGCAAAACCTGAACCCTAATGGAGGGGTGGCGGCTGTTTGTGAAGACTCTAGGGTCATGCAAGACCCTTGGACGTGCCCGTAATGGGCCCAAACTCAATACATGGTCCAACGGACCAAAAGACGGTGTTGTAGCACCCTGGTAGATTCTGGACGCTGACTTGTTTTGACGATTCCCATTGATTCCCAATAGCTTTTGACGTGAAACTACTTGGATTGGCTTATCAAATTAGCTTTCCATCCATATATGGATCATAAAAAATGGAGTCCAGATGCGTCCTGGGTGACCAGTTTAAGACAGACTAGTCCTAGAGACCGAGGCAGACTCGAATTCTTGTTGGACTGGGCCTCCGGCTTATGTTGGACATCCTTGCTGGTCATCATCACTGCCAACACTTCCTCTAAGTCCTTCATGACCCTCTCCGATGTTCCTAAGCAAGATAACATCATTAGGTAGTAGTCTATTCTCAAAGGTATGAAAAGTATCGCTTAAGAACGAGCTCACCTCTAAATTGAGTTATCGCTTTCGAGCCTGGGTCATTAGACCTTGCATGACAGTTGGAGGATCAGTGGGTACCTCTGAAAAAGTGATGCCCTCATCACCCTTGCTGAGGAGAACAAAAAACTCAAAGAGGCCAGGAGCCTCTCGGAGAAGAATATCCGAAGCGCCCAACATGAACGATACCTTGTGGAGCCCAACACGCGGGACCTAGAATACCAGAAGGGGGTCCTGACCGAAAAGCTGGCTACTGTGTCTAAGCAGGTGTGGAGCCAGTCCAAGCAACTGTCCGCCATTGCTAGCTAACTGAAAAGTACTTCCGAGCAGCTAGAGAGGAAAACCGAACAACTCAATAGTGTATCCAAATAGAAAGCAGGTATGGTATATCAACGAATGTACTTTTGTATTGCTAAACAGCCACGTTTTCGGTGACAACTGTTGCACTTGTAGAGCAAGACGCTGAGCTCAGCCAAATGCGCTAGGCCATCGATCAACTTCGCCAGGAGAAGGCGAAGGAAGCAGAGCGGGCGGACAAACTTGCTGTGGAGCTGAAATGTGAATTCCTCCTTGTCGGAATTACTGTTGAAGTAGCTTCCTTGTATAATGGATCATTGTAACGCTTATAGGCTATCGTCATAAAGCCAAAGCACAGTTCAACGTGCTGGTGTAGGAGGCCATGGTCCAAAAAAGAACTTCGATGCTGTAATCGCCGCAATTAAGCCGGTGCTTGACTACGTCGACCTAGAACCGGCCACTCAGCACGACGGCAGGTGGCAACGTCCTGACACCATCATCCAGAGGTGCAAGGCAGCATGGGAGAACTTCAAGAGCTTCAACCGCGATGCCATTATGACCATCGCTACCCATGTTCTCATGGTTGTTCGGTCCCATTACCCAACCATCGACCTTCGGTCAATAGGGGGTGGGTTCGCCGAAGGACTGAGCGACATGGGGACCCAATAGCTGGAGGACGAGGTGGAGGACACAGCGAAGATGCTAGCCGGTGATATAGATCTATTAAATGAGATGGATGGTAATGATAGAGCTCAGTGATCTGCTCATAGATTATCATCTGTAAAACTTGATAGTGTAATTAGAACGCGCGAAAGCGCAAGGAACAATTATTTATCGAATAAATGTTACAAGGTGCATGTATATGCAATATATGCAGTTTGCTTGTATTTCAGCAAAAAAATCTTAGCAGTTTCAATCCTGACGTGATTATGCGTAGTTCAAATAACGTCCAAACAGTTGGTCTGCTACTGATCCCTATGGCCATGGCCAGCCCATAGTCCATAATGTCAAGCACGGAGCCTATGCACGTGTAGGAGTAACAGGCGTGACCCAGGAACCATAGCTAACCACCCATGACGCAGAGCACGGAGCCCATGGCATGTGTAGGGAGAGATCAGTGATCGGGTCTTCTCCATAGAAAACAACGCGGAACGTGTGCTGCTCGGCGGTTGTTGTATGAACTTGGAGATAAAGGTAGCATAAGCAGCGTCCAAGTAATGTATTCTATGCTGAACTCTCAGCCTTGGCTAACCCATAGTCCATAACATTGAGCGCGGAGCCCATAGACATGTAGGACAAACAGGTGTGACCAAGGAAATGCAGCCGACCACCCATAACGCAGAGCACGAAGCTCGTAGCACATGTAGGGAGAGATCGGAGGCTGGGTCTTCTCCAAAGAGAACAGAAAAGAAAGGATGTTGCTCTCCGATCAGGAAAAGTGTTCGGCAATTTAGAGAAAACATGTTCGGCGATTTTGGAGAAAACATGTTCGGCGATTTGGAGAAACGTGGTCGGTGCAGTTATGGCGATTACATATTGGAGTTCATTATGAAGTAGCATGGAGCTCAGCGACCGCGAGTGGATGTTAAACCACAATAGAGACAAAATGAAGACAAGTTATGGAGACCAAAACTTTACTCAATATAAAATTGGAGAGTACATATCTGGAGTGTTTCAAGGATAGAAACGTATAAGGATCTCAATGTGCCATGAGTTGGGAACATCAACTCCTTCTAAGTCACTTAGGCGATTAGACCCTGATCGAGTAACATCTTTGATGACATAAGGCTGTTCCCAAGGGGAAGAGAGCTTGTGCATCCCTTCAATTTTTTGTTTTCTACGGAGAACAAGATCGCCGACAACAAATGAATGACCTTTGATGTTTTGATTATAGTACCTCCGCAAGCCTTCTAGATATTTAGCTGTACGAATGTAGGTGATTAGGCGTTCTTCCTTGGCCCTATCGACGTCCTCAGACTGAACAGCCTCAGCCTGCTCTTCATCATAATTTTCCACTCTAGGTGCTCGGAAAGTAATGTCCGCTGGTAGTATGGCTTCTGAGCCATAGACCAAGAAGTATGGAGTCACGCCGGTGCTGCGACTAGCTTGAGTTAGTAGTCCCTAGACTATAGTTGGAAGCTCCTTGAGCCATCTACCTGGGTGCTTTTCTTCTTTCTGATATAGTCGCTTTTTGAGGGCATCAAGGATCATGCCGTTCGCCTGTTCGACCTGGCCGTTGGCTCTTGGATGGGCAACAGAGACATATTTGATGAAGATGCAATGGTCTTCACAGAAGTCCCAGAAGTGATGGCCAGTAAACGCAGTTCTGAGATCGGTGATGATGCTGTTCGGTAGACCAAATCTATGGATGATGTCTTCAAAGAGCTCAACTGCTTTCTTTGCAGTAGCCGAGACGAGCGGTTTATATTCAATCCACTTGGAGAACTTGTTGATGGCGACATATACATACCAGAAACCACCTGGTGCTAGTTTGAAAGGCCCAATCAAGTCCAGTCCCCAGCATGCGAAGGGCTAGGAAGCTGGGATGGTTTGCAGCTCTTATGCCGGCATGTGTATTTGCTTAGCGAAGAATTGGCATCCTTCACAACGTCGGACGAGGTCTTCTGCATCAGTGACGGCTGTGGGCTAATAAAAACTAGCTCAGAAAGCCTTGCCGACCAGTGTTCTCAAGGCCGTGTGGTTGCCGCAGGAACCAGAGTAAATTTCGAGAAGTAGCTTTACTCCCTCCTCTTAGGTGATGCATTTCTGTAGTATTTCTTCCTTGGCAATTTTCCTCATCAAGCTGCTGTCCACCAACATGTAAAGCTCGCTTCAATGAACTAGACATTCAATTTTAGTCTTGTCGGTGGGTACCTCGGTACTGGTGAGGTACTTGATGAATTGCTCCCTCCAATCGGCGACCGGCAAAGGTACCGCAAGTACCAACTGCTCGGCAGGGGAAACCTCTTTGACATCCTTATCTTCTTTGATGTATGGTGCTAGGAGATCTTGAACAAAGACCCCTGGCGAGATCGCGATGCGAGAAGAGCCTAGCTTGGATAAGTGATCGGCGAGCTGAGTTTGGTCACGTACCACATGGTGATACTCGATGTCATAGAATTTTCCTTTGAGCTTCTTGATTTTTGCGTAGTATGCGTCCATCTTCTCACTAGAACAGGACCAATCCTTGTTGAGCTGGTTGATAACCAGCAAGGAGTCCCCGTACACCATGAGGCATTTGATGCCGAGCTCGACGGCTATACGGAGACCATGGAGACACGCTTCGTATTTTGCGGCGTTGTTGGAGGCCAGAAAGTGTATCCAGAGAACATAGCGTAGCTTATCCTTGGTCAGCGTAATGAACAGAATGCCTGCACCAGCACCATTGATGTTAAGGGCGCCGTCGAAGTACATAACCCAGTGTTCGAGGCAAGTAGCGGCGATGGGCTCTTGGATCTCAGTCCATTCAGCGATGAAATCAGCAAGTGCCTATGATTTAATGGTAGGTCTGCTTCTGAATTCGATGGAATAGATGCCGAGCTCAATAGCCCACTTAATGATGCGCCCATTGGTCTCTTTGTTGCGGAGAATGTCACCCAGAGGGAACTCAGTGACCACAGCGATCTTGTAGTATTCAAAGTAGTGTCGGAGTTTGTGTGACGTAATAAGAATGGCATATAATAGCTTTTGTACCTAAGGATAATGAGTTTTGGGCTCATTAAGTACCTCACTGATGAAGTAAACCGGACGTTGCACTTTATAAGCATGCCTAGCTTCCTCGTGTTCGATGACAATAGCTGTGCTCACGTTGCGAGAAGTAGCGGCGATGTATATTAGCAGAGTCTTATCTGGACGTGGCGCCATCATGATCGGAGGCTTTGTTAAGAACACCTTGAGCTGCTCAAAAGCTGAGTCTGCCTCCTTCGATCAGGAGAATCGCTCGGAGGCCTTGAGGAGTTTGAAGAAAGGTAGCCCTTTTTCGCCAAGGCGTGATATGAAGCAACTTAAAGCAGCCATGCAACCTATAAGCTTCTATATATCCTTGACGCATGTTGGCCATTTCATATTGGTGATGGCAAAGACCTTGTCAGGGTTAGGTTTGATACCTCGAGCACTGACAATGCAGCCTAGCAGTATACCGGATGAAACTCCAAAGACGCACTTTGAAGGGTTCAGCTTCCATCGGTACTTGTTTAGGTTGGCGAAGGTTTCTTCGAGGTCAGCGATAAGGTTGTCGGCTGTCTTGGTCTTAACAACCACATCGTCTATGTAGGCTTCGACATTGCGATCGATCTATTGGTTGAGGCACATCTGGATGGCCCTTTGATAGGTAGCCCCAGCGTTCTTGAGTCCAAAGGACATAGTTGTGTAGCAGTATGCACCGAAAGGCATAATGAACGACGTCTTGATCTGGTCTTCTTCCTTGAGGGAGATCTGATGATAGCCGGAGTAACAGTCAAGGAAGGAGAGCAGTTCATAGCCAGCGATAGAGTCTACAACCTCGTCTATCCGAGATAGACCGAAGGGGTCTTTAGGGCAGAGTTTGTTAAGATCAGTATAATCAACATACATTCTCCATTCTTTATTCTTTTTTTGAACGAGAATAGGGTTTGCTAACCAATCTGGATGATACACTTCTTTTAAAAACCCAGCAGCTAAGAGCCGTTTTATTTCTACCCTAATAGCCTCCTTCTTGTCTGGCACAAATCGGTAGAGTTTTTGCTTGATCAGTTTGGCGGTCAGCGAGACATTCAAGGAGTGCACGATCTTATCCCATGGTACCCTCAGCATGTCTGTAGGTTTCCAAGCAAACACATCAGTGTTGGCCCATAGGAAGGAGATGAGCGTGCTTTCCTATTTGGGGTCAAGGTGAGCCCCAATCTTCACGGTCTTGGAGATGTCGTCGAGGCCGAGGCTGACCTCCTTGATTTCCTTAGACTTGGCGGAGGCACGAGGAAGCTCCAGCTCTAGGATCTCCATGTCATTGGCGGGCGCTGTCTTGGCTTCAGTGACCACACTAGCCATTTGGATGGAGAGGTCTGTGGCTTCAGCGAGAGCTAGACTCTCTGTCTCACAGGCGTAGGTAACGAAGAGGTTGGCTCGTAGAGCCAGGACTCCTGCAAGTGAAGGCATCTTCATCACCATATATGCTAGTGCGGTGCGACCATGAACTTGGCCAAAGCTAGCCGGCCAAGTATGGCATGGTAGGTGGTGTCGAAGTCGGCGACATAGAAGTTGATATGCTCGACGCGGTAGTTGCTTGCCATGTCGAACTATACTGGTAGGGTGATCTCTCCAAGTGGTTTGGATGCCCTTCTAGGTACCACACCCTAGAAGGAGGAGTCTAAGGGTGTGAGATCTATTATCGCGAGGCCCAACTCCCTTAGGGCCTCGGTGAAGAGTAGGTTCAAAGCACTGCCACCGTCAACGAGGACTTTTCTAAAGAGCACCTTCTGGACGGTTGCGTTGAGGACAAGGGGGAAACACCCTATGTAGGGTATGTCTGCCCACTGGTTAGCCCTACTGAATGTGATGGGGACCTCAGACCATGGGCGATAGCTGGGGTTGGTGGTGGTTTCCTCTGAAGTGACGGTGAGCACTCTTCGGGCGGCGAGCTTCCATTCTCTTCTACTCTTAGTGGAGGTGAGGCCCCCAAAGATGGTGGCGACCACCTTATCGTGTTCCTAAAAGGCATTGTTGTTGCCCCCAGGTGGTCGATGACCTCTAGCTCCATCGTTGGCATCGTCATCGAGCCTCTTGTCCTGGAACTCCTTAGCTAGACCAATGTAGTCCTTCATCTTGTGTTTGGCATTCTTGTGAAGAGGGCATGGGCCATCGAGGATCTTTTGGTACTGTTCATCATAGTTGCGCTTAGCACGAGGTTGACTGATGGCAGCGATGATGTGTTCTGGCCGACGACAGTGATTTTGGCTAGGCCTATGTCCTCCTGACCGATCACGACCGCTGTCACGATGGTAGCTGCGGTCGTTAGGGTGGCGGTCGCTATGGCATCGGTCATCGGGGCTATCGTCATAGCGGTGAGACGGGCGATGAGTGCCTACATCCTCGTTGAAGTGCACCTTGGCTTCCTTGGCATTGGTGTGTTGGTTGGCCATAGTGATCATCTCGCCGATACCAGTGGGCAGCTTGTGGTTGAATTTGGAGTGAAGCTCATGATGGTGGAGTCCTCGGATAAAGGCGATGATGACCTCAGCTTCTATGATGTTGGGAATAGAGTTCCTCATCTCAGAGAAACATTGGATGTAGCTACAGAGGAGCTTAGATGGCTTTTGGTTGATGTGGCTGAGATCATGCTTGGTGCTGGGTCGAGTACACGTGGCCATATAGTTGTCAGTGAAGACTTTCTTCAGCTCTTCCCATGATTCGATGGAGTCCGACGCAAGGCTGGTAAACCAGCTCATGGCGGGTGGCATGAGCATGACGAGGAGATAATTTGCCATGATGCTGGTGTCTCCTCCGGCAGTGCGGACAGCAGTGGCGTAAGCCTACAGCCACTGAGTTGGGTTCATTCTTCCTTCATAGGGCTCGACCCTAGTGATTTTAAAACCATGGGGCCACTAGAGTATATGGAGTGCCCTAGTGAAAGCTAGGGGCCCCTCAGGGTTATTGACACCATCATCTGCGGCGTTGCGATTAGGGATCGGATCGAGGGTTGAGTTCGGGTTGCCGTACTCCTTTTCATACTCCTGGTGGCGACGTACTTCGTCTTCATGGTGACCGAAGTGACGTTTCTCGATACGCCATCGCGCATCCTGGAGGTTGCTGAGATGCACTCGAGCGTCCTATTTGACCTCCTAGTCGTGCTAACGATGGTGTTTGGTGTGATGGCCCCCGACTCCCCCTGGAGTGGTAGCGACTGGTCGGCGAAATGGCTTTAACTAGGGCAGTGATTGGATCTTGGCGTAGCTAATCAGTGAATCATGCTTGTAGAGCACAAAGGTCTCTAATCCTTGTGAATCTCATTGACCTGATAGTGAGCCACTTTAAGCATGGCGGTGATCTTGGCGAGCTTGGGTGTTTGAGGGAAACAAGCGAGCTCATTGGCGGCTATTGCCAGATTAGCGCTCAGAGTCTTGAAGACGTCGTGGCCATGGACGTGGAGAAATTCTTCATCAAGGTCATGGTGAAGTGGGAGCAGTCTTCCTTGCAAATCAAGCCGATTATCTCGAGCAGCCTCGGCCCTCACAATGGCTGCCTCATTTTCTCGGTGCTGCACGCAGTTGATGTTTCGACACTCTCGAGCAACATGCTCCTCCTCGGTTTTGCTGTTCCAAGGAGAGCTATCGATGCTGACGTTGAAGATTGTGCCACCCCAGAAGGGTGGAAGGAGAAATTGCTTAGAGAAGGTTTCGGCGAGGGTCTTCGTAGAGTACTGAGACTCGGAGCCCGAAGTTTCTTCTAGGATGGTCTAGAGGGGCACCCTAGGGCTCTAGCCTAAGTGTAGCATGTTGACGGCTAGTGGAAGCTGGATGGCGACCTGGTCGGCAAGTTTGCCCCTGAGGGCGTGTTGGTAAGTGGTTGTGGTGTTGGTGAACCTAAAGGGTAGGGCTGTAACCCCTGTAGTTTCCTGAGCAGCCTCCAATAGATCTAGATTGAAGAGTGGTCGGCACTGAACCAGAGTGTTTAGAGCTGATTCAGCGATGGAGAGACAATCGGTGAGCTTCAGTCTGACTCGATCGATGGATTCGATTAGATCGTCGTTGTTGATCTGCCTCCTCTAGTAGGCTGAAGGAGACCTTGGAATCGGCTCTGAGACCAGATCTGCAGTTGTAGGTGCGGGGGTGGTCGGTGCAGAACCAATCTGCCCTGGCTCGAGGAGCTCTCCAACTCCGTCAGTGTTGATGACCCATGAGATGGATCCGACCATAAAGATCTGGCCAGGCTACGGAAGGGACGAAGAGCCTATAGAAAAAGCCATCTTGTTCAACAAGGAAATAGCATGCACACCCCTACCTGGTGCGCCAACTGTCGACAGAATATCATCGGCAGTCCTCTAAGGGGTATCCCACAAAGGTAGATTGATCGACAGAGGAGCGTGAGATCAAGAACAAGAAGGCAACAGAGACACACGAGTTAGATAGGTTCAGGCCATCAGTATGACATAATACCCTACTCCTATGGTCTGTTGGTCTGTATTAGCTATCGTATGATATGCCATGATTTTAGAGGGGGTCCCTACCCGCCTTATATAGTCTAGGAGGTAGGGTTATAAGTCGGTTAGATCTGAGAGATAACCAGACAGTAATAACTGATTATAGGAATCTTGGGATCATACATATCCTAACAGATCTTGTAGTATCTTCAGGATATCTTCTCGGTGTCTTGTGGGAGGTGCTAAGCAGAGTCATGCCCCACAAGACTTCGTCTTATGGGCTAGGCCACCCCTAGGGGCGTAGCCCATGTGGCCTACCATGGGTATCCGGGGTCGTACACCCCACACCACCAGGAGTACGAGCAAGAGTACGGTAACCTAGACTTAGCTCTCGAGTCACTCACCGATAGCAACACTGCAGATGATGGCATTGACAACCTCGAGGGCCCCCCAGCATTCACAAGGGCTCTCCAAACACTCCAATGGCCCCGTGGTTTCAAAATTACTAGGGTCGAGCCCTACGAATGAAGGATGAACCTGACACAGTGGCTATAGGCTTACGCCACTACTGTCCACGCCATCGAAGGAGACACTAGTGTCATGGCGAATTATCTTCCCATCATGCTCACGCCAGCCGCCATGAGCTAGTTTACAAACCTTGCCCTAGATTCCATTGGATCCTACGAAGAGCTAAAAAAGTCTTCACCGACAATTACATGGCTACGTGTACTCAGTCAGGCACCAAGCATGATCTGAACCGCATCAACCAGAGATCGTCCGAGCTCCTCTGTAGCTACATCCGATGCTTTTCTGAGATGAGGAATTCAATTCCTAATATCATGGAAGCTGAGGTCATCACCGCCTTCATCCAAGGACTCCACCACCATGAGCTTCGCTCCAAGTTCAACCACAAGCCGCCTATCGGGATTGGCGAGATGATCATAATCGGCAACCAGTATGCCGACACCGAGGAAGCCAAGGTGTGCTTCAACGAGGATGCGGGTACTCATCGCCCAACACATTGCTACAATGACCGCCCCAACGATTGATGCCACAATGACCACCGCTACGACGAATGCAGTTACCATCATGACAGCGGTCGTGATCGGCCTGAAGGACCCAAGTCTAGCCAAAATCACCGCCGCCAGCCAGACCACATCGTCGCTGCCATCAATGAACCTCAGGCCAAGCACAACTATGATGAGCAATACAAGAAGATCCTCGATGGCCCATGCCCTCTCTACAAGAACGCCAAACATAAGATGAAAAACTACCTTGGCTTGGCTAAGGAGTTCCAGGACAAAAAGCTAGACGACGACACCAATGATAAAGCCAAAGGACGCCGACCACCTAGGGGCAATAACAATGCCTTCTAGGATCATGACAAGGTGGTTGCCGCCATCTTTGGGGGCCTCACCTCCACCAAGAGCAGAAGAGAACGAAAGCTCACCGCACGGCGGGTGCTCGCCATCACTACGGAAGACATCGCCGCCAACCCCAGATATCGCCCATAGTCCGAGGTCCCTATCACCTTCAGCAGGGCCGACTAGTGGGTGGACATCCCCTATACAAGGTGTTTCCCCCTTGTCCTTGATGCAACCATCTAGAAGGTGCTTTTTAGAAAAGTGCTCATTGATGGTGGGAGCGCTCTGAATCTCCTCTTCGCCAGAGCCCTAAAGGAGTTGGGCCTCGGGATGCAAGATCTCACACCCTCAGACTCCTCCTTCTAGGGTGTGGTACCTGGTAGGGCATCCAAACTACTTGGAGAGATCACCCTACCAATACAGTTCGGCACGGCAAGCAACTACCACGTCGAGCACATCAACTTCTACGTCACCAACTTCAACACCGCCTACCATGCCATACTTGGGTAGCCAGCTCTACCCAAGTTCATGGCTATACTGCACTACGTGTATCTAGTGCTAAAGATGCCTTCGCCTATAGGAGTCCTAGCCCTACAAGCCAACCTCTCCATCACCTATGCCTATGAGACAGAGAGTCTCGCCCTCACCAAAGCCATAGACCTCTCCATCCAGATGGCCAGCATGGTCACCAAAGCCAAGACGGTGCCCACCGATGAGATGGAGATCCCAGAGCTAGAGCCTCCTCGTGCCTTCGCCAAGTCCAAGGAAATAAAGGAGGTCGACCTCAACCTCGATGACCCCTTCAAGACTGTGAAGATTGGGGCTCACCTTGACCCCAAATAGGAAAGCATGCTCGTTTTCTTCCTATGTGCCAGCACCGACGTGTTTTCTTGGAAACCTATAGACATGCTGGGGGTACCATGAGAGAAGATTGAGCACTCCTTGAATGTCTCACCGGCCACCAAACCGATCAAGCAGAAACTCCATCGATTCACGCCAGACAAGATGGAGGCTATTAGGGTAGAAATAAAATGGCTCTTAGCTGCCGGATTCATAAAAGAAGTGTATCATCCTGAGTGGTTAGCAAACCCTGTTCTCGTTCAAAAAAAGAATAAAGAATGAAGAATGTGCGTTGATTACACTGATCTTAACAAACACTGCCCTAAAGACCCCTTCAGTTTGCCTCAAATAGATGAGGTTGTAAACTCCACCGCCGGCTATGAACTACTCCCCTTCCTCGATTGTTACTCCGGCTATCACCAAATCTCCCTCAAGGAAGAAGACCAGATCAAGACATCGTTCATCATGCCCTTCGGTGCATACTGCTACACCACCATGTCCTTTGGACTCAAGAATGCCGAGGCAACTTATCAAAGGGCTATCTAGATGTGCCTCGATCAACAGATCGGCCACAACATCGAAGCTTACATCGATGATGTGGTCGTCAAGTCCAAGACCACCGATGATCTTATCGCCGACCTCGAAGAAACATTCGCCAACCTTAAAAGGTACCAATGGAAGCTGAACCCTTTAAAGTACATCTTTGGAGTTCCATCCAGTATACTCCTAGGCTACATTGTCTGTGCACAAGGCATTGAGCCCAATCCTGAAATGGTCTCTGCCATCACCAATATGAAATAGCCAACATGCGTCAAGGATATACAGAAGCTTATTGGCTGCATGGTTGCTTTAAGCCGTTTCATATCGCGCCTTGGCAAACAAGGGCTACCATTCTTCAAACTCCTCAAGGTCGGAGGAGGTAGACATAGCCTTTGAACAGCTCAAGTTGTTCCTAACAAAGCCTCTGATCATGATGGCTCCATAGCCAGACGAAACTCTCCTAATCTACATTGCCGCTACTTCTCATTTCATCAGCACAGCCATCATGGTTGAACACGAGGAGGCCGGGCATGCCTATAAGGTGCAACGTCTAGTATATTTCATCAGTAAGGTTCTTAACGAGCCCAAGACTCATTATCCTTAGGTCCAGAAGCTACTATACGCTATCCTAATCACATCGCACAAGCTCTGCCACTACTTCGAGTATTACAAGATCACCATGGTCATCGAGTTCCCTCTGGGGGACATCCTCCATAACAAAGAGGCCAACGGCTATATCATCAAGTGGGCTATTGAGCTTGGCACTTACTCCATTCAATTTAGAAGCATGCCTACCATCAAGTCTTAAGCGCTTGCTGATTTCGTTGCTGAGTGGACCGAGATCTAAGAGCCCATCATCGCCACATGCCCCGAGCACTGGGTGATGTATTTTGATGGCGCCCTTAACATCAACGATGCTAGTAAGGGTATTTTGTTCATTATGCTGACCAAGGATAAGCTCCGATACGTTCTCCGGATACACTTTTCTGCCTCCAACAACGCTGCCGAATACGAAGCATGTCTCCACAGACTTCGTATAGATGTTGAGCTTGGCATCAAATGCCTCATGGTATATGGGGACTCCGCGCTGGTCATCAACTAGCTCAACAAAGACTGGTCTTGCTCCAGTGAGAAGATAGATACATATTGCGCTGAAATCAGGAAGCTTGAAGGTAAGTTCTACGGTATCGAGTACCACCACCTGGTATGCGATCAAAATTAGCTCGCCAATCACCTATCCAAGTTAGGCTCCTCTCATGCTGCAATCCCACCAGGGGTCTTCATTCAAGATCTTCTGGCGCCATCCATTAAGGAAGATAAGGAAATTCAGGAAGTTCCTCCCGCCGAGCAGTTGGTATTTATGGTACCTTCGCTGGCCACCGATGGAGGGAATAGTTCATCAAGTACCTCTCCAATGCTGAAGTACCCACCGATAAGACTAAAACTAAACACCTAATTCATCAAAGCAAGCATTATGTGCTGGTGGACGACAACTTGATGAGGAAAAGTGCCAAGGAAGGGATACTGCAAAAATACATCACCCAAGAAGATGGAGTGAAGCTACTTCTCAAAATTCACTCTGGTTCCTACGGCAACCATGCGGCCTTGAGAACACTGGTCAGCAAAGCTTTCCAAGCTAGTTTTTACTAGCCCACGGCCATCTCCGATGCAGAAGACCACGTCCGACGTTGTGGAGGATGCCAATTTTTGCCAAGCAAATACACATGCTGACACAAGAGCTGCAAACCATCCCAGCTTCCTAGCCCTTCTCATGCTAGGGACTGGATATGATTGGGCCTTTCAAGCTAGTGCTAGGTGGCTTCTAGTATGTATACATCACCATTGACAAGTTCTCCAAGTGGATCGAGTATAAACCACTCGTCTCGGCTACTACAAAGAAAGCAGTCGAGCTCTTGGAAGATATCATCCATAGATTCGGTCTCCCGAACAGCATCATCACCAACCTCAAAACTACATTTACTGGCCATCACTTTTGGGACTTCTATGAAGACCGATGCATCTCCATCAAGTACATCTCCGTTGCCCATACTAGAGCCAACAGCCAGGTCAAACGGGCGAACGACATGATCCTTGATGCCCTCAAAAAGAGGCTATATCAGAAAGAAGAAAAGCATCCAGGCAGATGGCTAAAGGAGCTACCAGCTGTAGTCTAGGGACTGCGCACTCAAGCTAGTCGTAGCACTGGTGTGTCTCCATATTTCTTGGTATATAGCTTAGAAGCCATACTACCAGCAGATGTTGCCTTCCGAGCACCTAGGGTGGAAAATTACGATGAAGAGCAAGCCGTAGCTGTTCGAAAAGAGGATGTCGATAGGGTCGAGGAAGAATGCCTAATCACTTGCGTCTGCATAGCTAAGTATCTAGAAGGCTTGCGAAGGTACTACAACTGCAACATCAAAGGTCATTCATTTGCTATTGGCGACCTCGTTCTCTGTAAGAAACAAAAAACCGAAGGGATGCACAAGCTCTTCTCCCCATGGGAAGGGCCTTACATCATCAAAGAGGTTACCTGACCAGGGTCTTATCGCCTATGTGACTTAGACAGAATCAATGTCCCTAATTCATGACACATCGAGCACCTTATACGTTTCTATCCTTGAAATGCTCCAGATATGTACTCTCCACTTCATGGTGAATAAAGTTTTGGTCTCCATAATTTGTCTCCATTATTTCTCCATTATGGTTTAATCTCCACTTGTGGTCGCTGAGCTCTCAGCTACTCCATAACGAACTCTAGTACAAAATCACCAAACACATTTTCTCCGAATCACCGAACACGTTTTCTCTGAATCGCCGAACACATTTTCTCCAAATCGCCGAACATGTTTTCTCCAAATTACCGAACACGTTTTCTCCAAATCGTCGAACATGTTTTTCTCCAAATTGCTGAACACATTTTCTCCAAATCACCAATGTATTTTGCCACATGTTTCTCCAAATCGCCAAAGATTTTTTTCCAAATCTCCAAGATATTTTGCCGATCAACAAGCTGCATACGTTCTATTCTTTTCTCTTCGGAGAAGACCCAGTCTTCGATCTCTCTCTACATGTACCATGGGCTCCATGCTTTGCATTATGGGTGGTCGGTTGTGGTTCCTTGGTCATGCCTGTTCCTCCTACACATGCACGGGCTCCATGCTCGACGTTATGGACTTTGGGCTAGCCAAGGCTGAGAGCTCAGTAAAGAACTAACTGCTCGGACACCATTTATACTACATTTATCTCCAAGTTATTTCGCCAACCGCCGAGCAGCACATGTTCCACTCTGCGCTCTATGGAGAAGACCCAGTCTCCAATCTCTCCCTACATGTGCTATGGGCTCCGCGCTCTGCGTTATGGGTGGTCGGCTGTGGTTCCTTGGTGATGCCTGCTACTCCTACACATCCACGGGCTCCACGCTCGATGTTATGGACTATGGGCTAGCCGAGGCCATAGGGTTCAGTAGTGAACTAACTGCTCAGACACTACTTATACTATATATAATTGCATTGGGTTGTTACTACAATGATTTTTTGCCGTAAATATGAACAAGTGGTATAAACATGCACTTCATAACATTTATACAAATACATAAATGTTTTCTGTGCTCTCGTGCGCTCTAACTACCTTCTCTAGATGTTACAGATAATCTCTGAGCAGATCACCAAGCTTCACCATCGCCGCCCGTCTCACCAAATAGGTCAATGTTGCTAGCCAGCTTTTTCACCGCATCCTCCACCTCATCCTCCAGCTAATGGGTCTCCACCTCGCTTAGCCCTTCAGTGCATCTGGCCCCTATCGCCTAAAGGTCAATGGCTGGATAGTGGGATCAAACCACCGCAAGGGCGTGAGTAGCGGTGGTAACAATGGCATCGTGGTTGAAGCTCTTGAAGTTCTCCCATGCTGCTTTGCATCTCTAGATGATGGTGTCTGAACACTATGGCCTGCCGTTGGGCTAAGGAGCCGCCTCTAGGTCAACGTAGTCGAGCACCGATTTAACTCTGGTGACTACGACGTTGAACTTGTCCCTATGGGTCCTGGCCTCCTGTATCAGCACATCAAACTATGCCTTGACTTTATGACGGTAGCCTGCAAGCATTACAAGGTTCCATCAAACAAGAAAAGCACTTCAGCAGTAACTTCCGGTGCCTACGACATTGAACTTGTCCCTATGGGTCCTGGTCTCCTGTATCAGCACATCAAACTATGCCTTGACTTTATGACGGTAGCCTGCAAGCATTACAAGGTTCCATCAAACAAGAAAAGCACTTCAGCAGTAACTTCGACCAGGAAGTATTCACCTTTTAGCTCCTTGGCCAGTTTGTCTGCTCGCTCTGACTCCTTCGCCTTCTCCTCTCAAAGTTGTTCAAGGGCCTAGCATAGCTGGCTGAGCTCCGGGTCTTGCTCTACAAGCACAACAGTCATCACCAAAGATATAGCTATTCAGCAATACAAAGCACATTCATCGATATGACATACCTTTCTTCTGCTCGAAGACTTTCCACAGCTGCTCCAACTGCTTGGAAGCACCTGTCAGTTGGTTGGAGATAGTGGCTAGCTGCTTGGACTTGCTCTGTAGCTGCTCGGATGCGGTCGCCAGCCACTTAGATAGGATGCCTTTCTAGTACTCCAGGTCCCGCGCGTTGGACTCTACAAGGTCTCGCTCGCGCTGGGCCTTTTGGATGTTTCTATCCATGAGGTTCATCACTGCCTTGAGTTTTTCATTCTCCTCGGTGAGGGGCTCCATCCTCTTTATCCGCTAGTGCTGCTGCTCGGTAGTTCGAGTTATCCCCAACAAACTGTGGCAAAACCTCCTAAGTTATAGAACCCACATGCACTTGTCACTGTCCAATGACCTTTGTCAACAATGCATATGTTCTTGGTAACTTAAGAAGTATGTCAGGTGTCCTCGGGGAACCTTGAATTATCCACAATTTCTGAGCAGGATCACATTACAGAGTCATTGTAGTATTACAACATTTATTCAAATATATACATCAGAGTAAAATAGCGGAAGTCTTACGATAACTTAGTTTACAAACCAGTTGTTTCAAACCTTACAAACTAAGTTCGGTAATTATTACAAACCATAGTAGTAGTGGAGTGGCATAATTAACATAAACATAACACACAAGATAAGCATCCTGCCCAAGGATAACATATTCACTTATCGTCATCGATAGGAACAACAATCATGCAGCAAGGTCCAAAATAGACCTGCTCATGAGACTCACCTGCAACAAGGGTCAACAAACCCTGAGTACAAAAGTACTCAACAAGACTTAACCAAAATAAAACTGAGAAGACTCAGGAATGCAGGCTCAGGGATTCAAGGTATGGCTTTAGCAATAATCAAAGTTCTTTTGCGTAAAAGCTCTTTAACAAAATTCTTTACTTTAACATGTAAAACTTTATAAGTACCACATATGAATCTGCCATGATCCATAATGAGATCATGAACTCCATATCAATCTCTTTCGCAAACCTTTCTCAAGTTTTAGTTATTAACTACGATGATGAACAGAGAAGTGAGTCTCCATAACCGAGGAGCAACGATGATTCGAATCGATCAAAAACCCAGCTGGGGATTCCAGACCACACGACATATGTAGGTCCATGACCTACATATACCAACCTATCCTCAGATCCTCTAGAACAAGAATGGGTCCACACCACCCGAGAATACAGTACTCTACCAATCCAGCCTATTACCATGTGGGTACATGCTATTCCCGCCATCTCTCCACTCCTAGTGCGTGAGTAGTCATTCTCGTAAAAGAATAGCCAAGTTAAGGCTTACTAGAGTATGTGGTTAGTACTACAAAGTCTCACCGCACACAGTTCAACAATGGACAGACCTTAACCGACACAGGCGGAAAGAACCTGCTCACAAGACCTCCATGTCTTGTGGCACACACACATCGAGTCCGCCCGGTCTAGGTTTATTACTCTACATGCTCATATCACATGATAACATAAGTAACCAAAGATTCATTAAAAACCTACAGGTGATAGGTAATCACCTGACTTTGATCTGTCTAAGCATGGCTAAGCATAACTAGACATTTACGATGTAAAACTAGTAACAAGGTAGATACGAAAAAACAATGTTGGTAATGCACCAATTAGGTTTTTACTTAACTCCTAATCACTTAATGCAGTACAGAAAAGCAAAAGCGAAACCAATTTGTAAAACACAAGGTAGAGTTGTATGCATCCGGGGCTTGCCTTCGTTGACGAAAAAGTTAGGAACCAGAGTCGTCCCACAATTATTAGATCCAACCTCAACAAACGGATTAACCTCCTTCGTAACTTGATTAACTACCACGTGTTCACCTTTGTTCACTACATGTAGTAACAATGCCATGTTTAACATGATGTGGAATACGAAACATGATGCTCGATGATGGATGCAAAAATTAACAATTCGAATACAACTTTCCTTCGTGGTACAGTTGCAAGTCAAACGAACTAAATCTTTTTCGTAACACATTCATCAATTGCCAAGGATCATTATCAACTAATGACCCAAGGTCATCACTCAATCCAAAATTTCAAACAAAACCTAAATCATTAAAGGTTACTATTTGCTTTTATGAATTAATTATTTAATTCAAAATTATGAAATAAATCAACTTATTCCAATTGAGCTCAAAATTTTTGTAAATGTTCATCACATGATAACTAAGTGGCAAAACAATTTTCATAATTTTTGGATAATTAATTAAGCCTATAAAAATCATGGAAACCCATTTATTAATTAATTGAGCAATTTTCATCACATTCAAAAAGTGCTGAAAATGGACATTTCATATTTTTCTTAAATAATATACATTACAGAGAGGTCACACAAAAATTTTCATAATTTTTGGAGCTATAAATAAATCTACACAAAAATAACAAATTACATCACTATTCATTCAAATATGAAAAACAGAAAATTCATTTTGAACTACACAGTCGCTGACAAGGTGACCCCACATGTCACCTTCAACCTCCAGCTTTGACTCCGGCGACATGCGCGCTGACCGACGAAAACTCGCCAACGGTGAGTCCAACGGCGACGGCCAAGGTACCAAAACGTTCACCAAGACTAGGCGCACCTACTGACGTCCCTACTTACACCGATTACGGCCCTATACTAGCTCAACGCCGGCCATGGCGGACACGGCAGCATGGCTGTGCTATGCCGGTGATAGGAGACTGATAGCGGTTAAATAAACGGCACATGAAGGATCAGTAGCTCACCCCAAACGTGATGGAGCAAAGAACAAGGTCGGAGAAGCTACGGTGAAGCAGGGCAGCGTTCACGGTGATCACGACGAAGCAAAGATCGTCGGTGACAGTGTTCCGGCGACTACAGTGGACAAAACAATCAAGCATCAATGGATTAAGCACCATAGCATCGAGATGAAGCCGTAGGTACACTGATCAAGGACAATGACTCACCGAAGGGCACTGGCCACGGAGATGAGCTTGCGGCGGTGAGGTTGCCGACCGCGAGGAAGAAGGGTGCTCACAGTGGTTTCCCGGTGAAATCAGGCGACCAGAGCTGGCTGGCTGGGTGCACAAGGAGTAGGTGAAACTGTTGAGTGATTTGCTGCGACGGCACAGGCGCTGGTTCGACGGCGAGGGCTCGACGGAGATGATCGGCGACGTCGGGAAAAGCAGAGCAAAGGAGCGGGGACAAACGGCGATGGCTCAGGCTAAATAGCTTGGCTTAGAAACAAGAAGAAGCCACACCACGGTCTTTACCATGCCAACACGACACCAAAGACAGCCACGACCGCGCCTAGAAGCAAGCAGAAGGTCGCCGGCGGTGTAGCTTAGGTGGTGAACACTGTTCCACTTAATTACAGAATTGCCATTCATTTTAAAATCCAAATTACTCCCAAATTTGTATAACAACTCAAAAATCTCTAAAAAATAAAAGTTGTTCAAAATTCAAAGTTCTACAACTTTGCTTTTATAACCAACCCCTAATTCGGTCTACATTTTGAAATGAACTTTTGAACTCAAATAGCAGACATTTAACGAATTACGCCTTTTCAAATTACTTCAAAATTTTCATAACAACTTTGAAAACTCCAAAAACAAACTTTGTATAACTTGACAAGATCTACACTTTTGCTTTTGGGCTCAACCCCAAAATATGCTTAGATTTTGAAATGAGTTTTTAGGGTAGGATTTAAATACTGAAAATCAGGGTTTTCTTGAAAATTCAAATCCAAACCAAGTTTTGAATTTGATTCAAACAATTCAATTCAACATATACCACATAAAAGTAAACTTGTTTTAGTGTATGCCTATCAAAATTTTCACTAAATACCAAATGCTTTGCAATGCATATGATGACATGGCAGGTTTTAGTATTTAAACACCCGAGGTGTTACACAAACGCACAATGATAATGGTCAACTCCAATCCACAACGTCAAAGACAAGCACTCCTGATGCAGTACTGACCTTGATTTGTTTCATCACCCCACCAAGGGTGGACTTTAGTCTCCTCATCTCCCTGGTGGTGTCCTCCTCCTCGACAACCACCACCTCGTCACCGCGCTTGCGGAGGATTCGGACAGATTGAGGTCGAGGTTCATCATGATCGATCTCTTCCACCTCGTCCTCCTCTGCTGCAGCTAGAGGCACCACCTAGGGGCTCGGTGGCTGCACCTGGGGGCTCGGTGGTCAAATAGTGTGTACGACCATGCCCTTCGATGCCTCAAGCAACGCCGTCTGCTCCGCCGACGCCGCAGGCCCCTCCGCACCGAACGCCGGTGCAACATCGGCAGCTCTAGCCTCTGCCCCTAAAGATTTGGCAGTTTCTGCTATCACCTCCGACATCATTGTCGACCCGTCAGCCAACCTCTCGCCGCTGCCAAGTCTGCCAGTAGCTATGGTTGATCCTCTACAGGCCACTAAGCAACTGGGTACTTCGACATGGGGTCTACCGGCACCTTTTCTGCTCTGGGACCAGCCTTTGATTGCTCGACAGTCTGGACGGGCGGGGCTGGATTCTCCGCACGCTTTGCACTACATTAGATCTTCTTGTCAGTTGCCAAAAAAGCTAAGAAATGACAGCAAAGTAACTCCAAGGCAAGGTTACTTACGGTTTGGTCTATCGATACAATTTCTTAAACCAGTGACGCCTACCCGAGCACCCAGGCGCGGCCGTGGGGTCAACTTTGGTGCTCTGGGGTGGAGGTGCTGCCTTCTCCACCGTCGGCCTCTGTTCTGCCTGTTGCTCTGGGACTTCCTCCGCCTGCTGCTCGGGGACTCCCATCGCCTGCTGTGTGGAGGCCCCCATCGCCTGTTGCGCAGGGACTCTCCTCGCCCGCTGCTCGGGGACTTCTTTGCCTCCCTTCGATTGTTCTTCTACACGTGTGTTGCGCGGAGGTGCTTCAGTGCTCAGTGGAGGAACCATCGGATTTTTGTCATCATCCGACCACTCGAACACCGCAGTCCTTCATGTTCGAGTGGTCTGGTCGCCAGCAAGCGAGATGCCACCTAGTTTGAGGGGAGCGGCGTCCGTCGTCTTTCTCTTCTTTTAGGGTGGCTCGTCTACCGCTGCCCTCTTCCCCTAGATTTTCTCTGACACCGGGGATGGACTCTCCGACGAGATGCTAACAGTTTCCTCCTCTAGCCGTGGCAGTGGCCAGGAATCTACTCCCTTTGGCCATTCGCTCCTCGGCACGCCCAAGAAGTACACCATCCTATACTGCGAGTGGATCTTCGCATAAGTGAATTAGTCCAATGCTCGGAAATGACAAAAGGTACAAAGCATCATGAACATACAACTAAGATATTTACCTAAGGAGGCCGATTCTTGCAGTTAAAGGGCTTCGTATACCCTTACATATTGAATGAGGCAAACGGAGAGAATAGCTCTATAGCCCGTTCTTCCACAACATCCCTCGACAGCATCTCTGGCTTCTCCTGGGTACCATCGGTCTCTCCCTTGAATTCAAAGGCGGGGTGGGTTCTATCCTTACAGGGCTGAACACAGCGCACTATAAAGCTCGCCACCACCAATCCGCCATTGGTCTTCACACCCTTTATTAAGTTAAGGAGCTCCCTCACTTGCTCCATGTCAGCGCTGCTTGGCATCTCCGACCAGCTCTTTTGGCTCTCCGGGATATGGTCGGTGTCGCAGCGGACGACCGGGTGGCTCTGCCTCATGTAGAACCACATGGCATTCCACCCCTTCAGTGACGTGTTCAGTGGCACAGTAAGGTACTCCCCTACCATTCCATCGCACAGCCGAAGGTACACTCCACCGATCACCTTGGAACCACCGCCGCCTCTCTTCTTTAGCCAGAACTGGTGACAGAAGAGGTTGAAGTGGGGAAGGATTTCGAGATATGCCTCACAGAAATGGATGAAGATAGAGATGTGTAAAATGGTATTTGGGTGGAGATTGCACAGACTAACCACCCAAAGCTCCAACAAATCCCTTAGGAATGGATGAACAGGAAATCCCAACCCACGCTAGAAATAATCCTCAAATACCACCACTTCATCGGTATGAGGCATTGGGAAGGGCTCACCGAGGGCCAGCCGCCATCTGGCGGTAGCGCAGTCAGGAAGAATGCCAGCTTCCACCAATCTATTGAGCTCCGCTTCTCTCGTTCACGACGGCACCCACTCTTCGTCACGTCGGGCTTTGGTGCTTGCCTTCTTGGGACTCGTCTTCTTTGATTTGGCAGCTCCCTTCTTTGGCGCCATCTCTCAGATCTGATTAGGGTTTGGTGGCAGAAGCAAGTGTGGATGCAAATCTAGAAATGTGAGGGCTAAGGAGGAAGAAAAATGGCAAAATGGCAAAGGTGGGAACACGGGATGTGGCGGCGCAGTTATAAAGCACTTTCCCCACCCTTTCGCATTTGAGGGTTTTTGGGGAACCATTCCCATGATTTACACCACCCTGAATTCTCCACAACTAAAGGTGGGCCATTACCTGGGCCTTCGTGCAACTTTGGCCCGCATCGTTGATTTATCTCCATAATTTGTTATGGCTCGCTGAATATTCTTCGACCTCTCCGCCAACTGTTATGGCTCAGTAATTGCTACTATACAGCCGTTACTCCGGTGATTTCTCCACGATTCTATTTTCTACAAGTTGACTATTGTTTCTAACCCTGGCACCACATGACCATGTCACCTACTGTCAGGCTCGGGGACTAAGTGTGTTTCGGGGCTATACCCAGGGACTGGCCGCCTGCTCAGCTGGTCTTCTATTATTCTTCTACTTTGGACCCTGGCACCACATGACTACGTCATCTACTGTTAGGCTCGGGGACTAAGTGGGCACACTTCACCTTGCAATGAGTGTGTTTGCTTAAATCTGGAAGACTCCACGCCTCTTGAAGTTGAAGAAGATTATCTCTTTTTCTCGTGGTCGGACTCTAAGTGGGCACACTTGGTCCACAATGAAGAAATTTTCGATTCTAAACTTGAGCTCCTTATACACTTATGGCAAGCCATACTTGGGTTATGCTGCTCGGCAACTGCTCACAACTGCTCGGCAACTCATCATGGTGGTCGGACCATGAGTTTAACTGCTCGGCTTTGTTCGCACCTGCTCGGACAAGCTCAAGACGTCGTTCCACAATGGGTACAAGGTGCTTGAGGACTAGCTGTGGGGGGTACGACCTCGGAAACCCATGGTAGACCACATGGGCTGCGCCCCCAAGGGCGGCCCAGCCCACAAAACGAAGCCTTACGGGGCATGACTCTGCTCGGCGCCTCCCGTAAGACACCGGGAAGATATCCTAAAGATACTACGAGATCTATTAGGATACATATAATCCCAAGATTCCTGTAATCAGTTATTACTTTCCGATTATCTCTCAGATCTAATCGACTTGTAACCGTACTCCCTGGACTATATAAGGCGGGCAGGGACCCCTCCATACTCACACAATATCATACGATAGCTAATACAAATCAACAGACCACAGTAGTAGGGTATTACATCATACTGACGGCCTAAACCTGTCTAACTCGTGTGTCTCTGTTGTCTTCTTATTCTTGATCACACGCTTCTCTGTCGATCAATCTACCTTGATCACACGCTTCTTGTCTTCTTTGCATCTCAACAAACTCAATATATCTATATCAATCTCTTTCCACGGTGCCTCCATGATATATGCTCACTAGATTGTCCATCTAGTAGTTCAAACAAAAATTAAAATACAGTTCATTTAGTCCAAAGTAGCTGCTATATAGTACCTCTCTAATAGATACTAACCAACTACTCCCTAAATAACTATGTCACTAGCTATCTAACTATATTTATCTCACTAACTAAATGAACTAGCTATCTAATAACTATATCTATGTACCTGTGTCACTAGCTATCTAACTATATCTATCTCACTAACTAAATCAACTACCTACATCATCAAATTTACTAGAAACTACCAAATAATCAAAGTAGCACTACAATTCAAGCTAACTAAGTACCTACATTGTATATTCACAAATTTTACATGTCCAAGTCAATGCAACGATGCGACGTGGGCATGGTGGCCAGTGCAGGCGTAGTGGGGTAGTAGCGCTGGCGGCGTGGTGGTGCGGGAGGGGTAGAGAGGGAGGAAGAGAGAAAGGAAGGGAGGGCCCATACGTAAGACAAAAGCTTGGTGCCAAGATCTACGGCGCCAAGATCTACGGCGTTGAGGTGCCTACTAAATTACCGCCACGTCTGCGTCGAGCCCAAGACCTTGACGCCAGAATCTATGGTGCCAAGACGTGGAAGCTCGGCGCCACCAACGATGGCGCCGAGCTAAGAGTCCAGATTTTGAAAACATACCTCAAGGGGCATATTTGTGAATTTTTTTCAAAAAAGGGCCAAAAAATAAAAAAAATCAGTAAAGAGGAGACATTTTGGTGCGACGAAAACTTTCCCTCACCCTCCTCTGTGCGACAAAAACCATCGCCTCGTCGGTCTGCCATAACCTGCGAACAACTTCACCCTGCGATTTTTTGGCACCGACATGTGGCCCCGCGCCCTATCCTCCACCCGCCTCCCCGCTCGCCGCTTGCAAGAAGGAAGAAAAAACAGAAGCCCCTGTCCCGCCCGGCTTCCGATGGACTCCGCCGCCGCCGCTGCTGCCTGCACTCCTCCGCTGCCAACGCTGTAGCCCCGCCCGCCCCCCGCGTAAGGGCTCCGCCCGGCCTAAAAAAGGAAGCCCATCCAGCATCGGGCTCGTCTCTGCCGGCGCCGCCCCACCAAACCCTAGGCTAGCCGCCGCCCATGGATGATGATGACCTGGCCACTCCTACCCACGGTATCTCCACCGGATCTACCAGCGGTGAGCGGGATGTCGCCTGGAAGTCGTCGTTGGGCACCGAAGAGGAATCGGCGCCTCCCCTCCCCTCCCACGACCCCTCCAACGGCGACGGTGGCAGCCACAATGACTGGGCTCGCCAATGGCCGAGTCCCGTCGGTGACGATCCCCGCCGCCATCTTGTGTTTGCCAGGTTGATCGTGGTCGTGGAGGCCAGGCGGGCGGCAGCTGAAGCCAGCGGAAGCCGGTAGGGCGCCCGTGCGTCCCTCCCCCCGATCTGGCTCGTGTCTTCGTCGGTCCTGCTGTGCTGCCAAATCCTCCGCTCCTGCCGCACTTCCATCTCCCTCCCGCCCTGCGAGGAGTGCCATAGGTGTGCCAATCCCTTCTCTTCCCTTCCTGCTGTGCGAAACTGAGCACCCAAACCCTACTTATGTTAATTTTCTATTTGTATTCGGGTCTCATCTGATTACATGTGTGTACATGTATTATGCCTGCTAACTTCGATCCCTTTCAAAAGTTAGTAGATGTATTACTAGAACAACTCTCTGGGCAAATATTAGTTGTTCATGCCATGTTTGCTGTTGATCTATTGTTATTATCAATGATTGGCTGTTAATACTAATTTCTTCACGGTTGCTCCAAGTTCAATATCAAAAATTTGTTGTTCTACATAAAGATAGTGAAAAATGCACAATCTTGAATTAAACTGAAATATCAAGAAACTTAACTTGTATTCGGGCTTTCAGGAAACTTAATACTGGCTCATCGCAAAAAACTATTTTTTGGTGTAGCAGCAAGACTACACAATTGTATGCCCTCATGAGAAAAAGTGTGATTGCCTTCCTTTGCCGCTGTCATTCTACTGCCCTTCCTTATCATCTTCTAATGCTTCTGCCATACTTGTTTCCCAGGCAATTGCTACAACGAAGGCGGCTCAGACCACCACTTCGCTGAGGGGCTCTGAAGTATCAGTTTTCCTCCAATCTAAAACATGTGTGAAAAGAAGGTTTATTGATATTATGTCTAAATAGCCCTATAGGAGTCTTCAACACACATAGAAGAAACTGCATTTCTGCTTTAGAGTCTTTAGCATTATAAGCTTGGCTAACATCAGTGCTCTGTGCTTGAGAAGGTATCTGAACTAACACTGATCATGGCAAATTATTTTTTGTTCAGGTTGTAACAGGACCAAGGGGATGCGACAGCTTGCATCTGGGGCGGGCGAGCGATGGTTTCAGACCCATCTTTTTTCTCTTGTCTTGTGCATCACATGTAGCTTTATTTTCTTCCTTTATCTGAACTCTACAGCAGAGATTTGCAAATTCAGGTGGCAGCACAATGTTAGGAAGTTTACCATGTAGTCCTGTACAGAAGAAAAACATTATAGTGCTCTAGCTTCCTCTGTTCTACTGATTATTTGTTAATTGCTTTTTTTTTCTTTCCTGCATACAAGATCTTGTTTACCCATTTTAGTTTAGGATTTAAACTATTTATTGACATTTAAAGGCTACAAGTGCCAGAATTTTTGTGTCCATGCCTGTTCTTGCTGTTTTTGCACATTGCACATTGCAGAAGTCGGAAGTGCACTCTGGTTATACATCAAGTAAAGAGCAAGGCATTTGAAAACACATGGTGTCGGTGTTTCGAGTTGCCACCGGCAAGTAAATTTCTAATATTGCGCGTCTGACCCGGATGGTGTGCTAAGAGGACACGAGGTTTATGCTGGTTCGAGCGGAATGTCCCTACGTTCAGTTCGTTGCTGCTGCTCGTGTTACTAGCACCGAAAGTTCGTAGTAGGGGTTACAAATGGTCGAGAGAAGGACATATCCTAAGTCTCTGATGAGAGGAGCGAACGGGTGCTGAGGGCTCGGTCGCTTCTCGGCTGTGTGCTTGCGTGTTCTAATCGGTTTAGGGTTCGAGTCCGAATCAGTGTGGTGTGTTTCGATCTCAGTCGGGCCGAGTCAAGAGTCGAGTCGAGAGTCCCATCCCCTTCATGGGACGCCCTGCTTTCCCTTTTATAGGCCAAGGGAAAGCACACGTTACAGTCGAGGGAAAAGAGGAGAATGAGAAGGAGACGAAGTCCACCAGGATCGCTGGGTCCTTCTTTTCCTTCACGAGGGTCCCGTCGACCCTGTAGACGTCAATAGGGATAGCTCCACGTCGCGGCCCTGTCCGTCACTAGCGCCATGCGCAGGCGTCATCTCCTGGTCGTGGCGCTCCACTCCGTCCTGACGAACATCGTGATGAACTGACACGCCTGTCAGTGCGCGTACGAGGGTTAGGCAGAACAACACCGGTACGCCCGATGCTGTTCCTGATGTGAATCCCCAGTCACGACCATGGGTTACATCGGGGCATGCCGGTCACCTTCCTGGTGTCAGAGCTTTGACCCAGGCCCATTCGTTGGGACCTGGAGTGGTTGGCGGCGGTATGGGTCTCTATCGGGCGAGATGGAGCCTCCAGCCTCGTGGTTGGGCGAGGCGGAGTTCCTCCCCGGAGGCCAGGCGAGGCGGAGCACAAACCCAAGGCTCAGGCGAGGCGGAGCCACCCTCAGGGGTCGGAGGAGGCGGAGCCCGCGACCTCGGTGTCGGGCGAGGCGGAGCCCACCCCTAGAGGTCGGCGAGGCAGAGCCCGCGGCCTCGGTGTCGGGCAAGGCGGAGCCAACCTTAGGGGTCGGGTGAGGCGGAGCCTGCGGCCTCGGTGTCGGGCGAGGCGGAGCCACCCTCGGGGGTCGGACGAGGCAGAGCCCAGGGGTCGGACGAGGCGGAGCCCGCGGCCTCGGTGTCGGGCGAGGCGGAGCCCGCGACCTCGGTGTCGGGCGAGGCGGAGCTTGCGCACCTGGGGGTCGATTGGAGCTGTAGTCGCGCTCTTGACTGCTCGGACGAATTAATGTTGATGGTTATTAGCCCCTCCTCTTCAGGTACCCTAGTATTGGTCCCCGACACATGGTCAGCTGTGTTGTGCCATTGATGCAAGTGAAAGTTGGCTGGTATAACTTCATGCCTTTGAAAACTCAAGGACCATGATATTTCTGGTTTGAAGTGTGAAATTGTTTCACTTGACAGTTGAGGGAAGGAGGAGGTAGAAAAAGATGGCATTGACTACAAACTGTTGATATTCCATTCAAAAGGCGATCTGCAGCTGAAATGGAAATGCCAACATATGCCCCTTCCACCTATCTCAAGTTCAATGTATAACCCTCATCGCTTTTTTTTTTTACAAATTTGTTCAGGTTACAGTATAGTGAATACGATGATGGACTACCCCTTTTATATTAAACAGTTTGTTTGGGTATTTTTTCTAACTTTTTTGTGGGCAACAAAACTACAAAAGAAGAATGTTGCATGCTTATTGTCACTGGAGATCTACAGAATAGTTGTAAACTGTCTCACTTGCATATATCCTATAATATTTGAGTTGTAATAAGTGCTGTGAATTTCTCTCTTCCTCCCTCATTTTAATCATGCTGTTGACGGAACACTTGAGCATAGCGAGGAAATATATTTTTGGAAACATAAGAAAGCCCATATGCATTAGGTTGAGATGACATGATATTAGCTAATTATTGCAAATCCACCTCTACCCAAACCACTGCTTACAAGTTGTTAGAGCAGCTTCAAGAGTATCCAATAATCTTTCCCAATCCATGATTTTTGGGAAGAATGAAAAAAATCCATGTCCAACAACTCCCAAACTCATCTCCCAATCTTTTTGCACTTTGGAAAAAAACCCCACTTGCGTGTAAAGATCCGCGGACTCCAGATCGCGCATATCTTCTTTCCATGCATATAGGTCGGTCAATCTAAAGGTGGAAGGGCGTGGAAAAGAATAAATAGTAGGAAAGGGTTCCTAATGCAAATATACAAAAGAGAAAGAATATATAAAGGTGGTTACGATAATTTAGAAATAGTATATGATTCCTGATGTAAAATTGTCCTCTATATTTTAGGAGTGGATTATTGGAAACTCTTGGAGATGACTTTCTTTATTCCTCCCAATATTTTTTTGGGAGTTGCAAAACTCCATGTTTTGGGGAAGAAAATATTAGGTACTCCTGAAGATGCTCACCGAGAGTATAGCTTACTAAAAGTACTAAGGTAGAGTCAGAGTCATATTTCTCTTTTTTGACATAATCTGAATGTTATATACAAGACCTACCTAGCTAATAAAACAAATTAAATAGCACTCATTCCTGCATAAAGATGTTATAGCCGTGAAAATAAAACCTGTAGACTAAGCCTGACATTATTCATGGGCACAATGTTAATTTAAATAGATAGATGTTAATGAATCCTTGCACAATTTGTGTAAAGTTTAATGCATGACAAGCATTCAAACTAATGCAAAGCTTACGTAGTTCTCCTTACCTATCATTAGTCATTAAAAATATAATATATTTTGTCACTGCTGGACTGGAATGGCTGAACAATTGACCATAACTTATTTTCTTAAGTCTGTATCACATCCTATTTTTTCTATCTTTGCAGCTAATATATCTCAAGATGGGTTTTGACGTTCTTGTGGCTACCACTGGTCGTTTCATTGATTTGTTGGAAAGGGCAAAATATCTTTGCAACTATTAGAAACCTTGCCCTTGAGGTAGATAGAATGCTTGATATGGGTTTCCACCAAGAATCGCTGATCAAATGGACATGCCTCCACCAGGTGTCGGGCAGATAATGCTGTTTAGTGCTACATTCCCAAACAAAATATAGGTGATGTGAGCTGTTTTTTTCTATGTTATTGATGGTAAATGTTAAACCTATGCAGTTTTTAATATAAGCATCCCCATTTCTTGTAAATGGTTCTAATAAATTTGTGTCTTGTAGGAGCCGATGACCGATGAAATAGTATGTTGGTAGCCCATTGGTGTGAATAAAAGCGTAACTTTCAAGTTTCCAAGAACTCATAATATCCGATATATGATTCAGCCGGGATCAATTCGAGAGAAGAAAATGACTTTATTTTCAAGAATTCGTTGTTGGGACCAGAACCAGGATTAGAATAAAAGGCATCCAGTATGCAATGTCGCCTTGTTGTAAATAGTATATCATTAGTCAGTACTTGTTTCTTTTTTTTACTATTGTTTTTAAAATTATCCATGGCAACAATTGTGTACAATCAAAGTATATATACAAGAATCCTGAGGCTTCTGTGTGATGAATTGCCTATTGGTAATCTGCTTGGCTTAGTTTGCAGTTCTAAAAAAAACTCATATTCGCTGTTTTTTATGTTGCCGATAGTAATCTGCTTGGCTTAGCTTGCAGTTCTCTCCACACAAAAAGACTCAAATTAGCAGTTTTTATGTTGACGATAGAATTTTAACCTTCCATGAGAAGAAAATGTGAAGTGTTTACATTATCTAGAATCATGTGTTTTGTGTCTCTTCTGCTATCTAAAATCGGTCTCCCATATATGTATTCTGTTGGAGGCTGATATAGCCTTAGGGGATGCAAATGCAGTAGTTAAAAGTTCGGTATGTCAATTTCCACGTTCTTTTTATCAGAAATGATTGGACGTGGGTGTCCGGACGGATCGCTCCGCATGCCTCGTGTTTGTAATCCAAACAAGCGGGCCGGACAGATAGCTCCGCGCGGCCCGCCCCACGCCTCACACGTGCTGTTTTTTTAATCCAAAAAGTGGGTCTGGTTATATTTTAATCCATGGACGCAACTTGCCAACATAACACAAATATGTGCATGTACACACCCTCATCAGAACGTGAATACATGGACATAATCGACCTGCATGGAGAGCTGTGCTGAATGACTAGCTAGAGCAACGTATAGCAACCGTCTATACTTGCATGCATGTGCAAAAAATGTCTTTGGTCCAAAAATAATTATATGCCACAAATATATGTGAGCTTGATCATATTGCGAGTCAACATAAATAGCAACCATTTCCGTATGTGCCCTGAAATGTTATAGCCACATAAAAAATATTTGTATGGGCCCTGATATGCTAGAGCCATATATATGTCAAATGTTTCAAATGTTTCTGATGTATGTTGCAAAAGTAGATCCGGATGTTGCATATGTTGTAATGGCTATATACGTATATTGCAAGTGTATGTTTCAGCTGTAAGTGTTTTATCTTGATGTTGTATATGTTGCACTCGCTATACACGTATGTTGCAAGTGTATGTTTTAAATGTTTCAGCTATTTTCAAACATATGTTGCAAGTGTTTTTTATCTAAATGTTGTATATGTTGCACTGGCTATACAAGTATGTAGCAAGTGTATGTTTTAAATGTTTTAGTTGTTTTCAAATGTATGTTTGTAAGGTCCTAATGGCTAGAGGGGGATGAATAGACTATTAAAAATTTCTACAACAACACTTAACAAATCGGTTAGACAATTATGAGGCGAAGCAGTGTTGCGCTAGCCTACTAAAATTGCAAGCCACTTACCACAATTCTAGTTTATATAGTTTCTATCCACACAATAGCTATGTCACTACACTAAGTTAGTGTGCTCTCAAAGGCTAACTAAAGAGCCACACTAACCAAACTAACAAGCTCTCACAACTAGCTACACTAAAGAGCTTGACAACTAGTTTGCGGTAATATAAAGAGAGTGAGCAATTTGTTTATACCGCGTATCGAGGAAGGAGCCAATCAATCATAAGAATGAATACCAATGAAGACCAATCACCTTGAAATCAAATGATGAACACAATGATTTTTTATCGAGGTTCACTTGCTTGCCAGTAAGCTACTTCTCATTGTGGCGATTCACTCACTTGGAGGTTCACGCGCTAATTGGCATCACACACCAAACCCTCAATAGGGTGCCACACAACCAACACCACGATCGGAGCCACGAGCAATTCACTAGAGTACCTTTTGGCTCTCCATCGGGGAAAGGTTAAGAACCCCTCACAATCACCACGATCGGAGCCGAAAATAATCACCAACCTCCGCTCGACGATCCTTGCTGCTCTAAGTCATCTAGGTGGCAGCAACCACCAAGAGTAACAAGCGAATCCCACAGCGAACACGAACACCAAGTGCCTTGAGATGCAAACACTCAAGCAATGCACTTGGATTCTCTCCCAATCTCACAAAGACGATGAATCAATGATGAAGATGAGTGGGAGGGCTTTGGCTAAGCTCACAAGGTTGCTATGTCAATGCAAATGGCCAAGAGAGTGATCTAGAGTCGGCCATGGGGCTTAAATAGAAGCCCCCATAAAATAGAGCCGTTGGGCTCCCCACTGCACTAAACACGGGGCGATCGGACGCTGGACCCCAGCGTCCGGTCGTGCGATGCACGCCATGTGTCCCCTCTCTTCAAATACTGAGCGCTCGATCCCAATGGTCAAGTAATGACCGGACGTACTGTTGCGAAGTGACCGGACGCTGGACCTCATCGTCTGGTCATTTCCAGTAAGCATCCAAAAGCGAGAAATCATGGCCGGACACACCTAGCGTCCGGTCACTCAACGTCATCATACGTCAGACTGACCAGACTCAGGCCCTGAGCGTCCGGTCATGAGACTGAAACAGCACGCCCTCTGCTACCACTGACCGGACGCGTCGGTCCAACCGAGACCAGTGTCCGGTCACTTACAATGACCTTCATCTTTTCTGTATAGAGTGCCGGTGGCACCATCGGACTGTCCACACTCTACGGGCGGATACTCCGCCAGTGAAGCTTCTAACCTTTGCTCAAATGTGTCAACCACCAAGTGTATTACCTTATGCACATGTGTTAGCATATTTTCACAAACATTTTCAAGGGGGTTAGCACTCCACTAGATCCTAAATACATATGCAATAAGTTAGAGCATCTAGTGGCACTTTGATAACCGCATTTCGATACAAGTTTCACCCCTCTTAATAGTACGGCTATCGATCCTAAATATGATCACACTCACTAAGTGTCTCGATCATCAAAAC
Source organism: Miscanthus floridulus (assembly GCF_019320115.1). Classification (NCBI taxonomy): domain Eukaryota; kingdom Viridiplantae; phylum Streptophyta; class Magnoliopsida; order Poales; family Poaceae; genus Miscanthus; species Miscanthus floridulus. The sequence goes on along the minus strand of NC_089580.1, from coordinate 122,392,461 downwards.
AAAATGGCTCCTACCATTTATACCTTTGCCTTGAGCCTTTTGTTTTTCTCTTTCTTCTTTTCAAGTCAAAGCACTTGATCATCACCATGGCATCACCATCATTATGTCATGGTCTTCATTTCCTTCACCACTTAGAATGTGCTACCTATCTCATGATCTCTCCCTTTTTGGTAATTGGTGACAATCCTTTCCCAAAGATATGAATTGAAATTCAATTGAATCCATGTTGCTTGTCGAAGCATATTTACTATGTGTAAAAGGATATGGACAAGTTTTATGAACCCCGTATGGTAGCAATTGCTCTCCCCATATATGTGCTAAGAGTTTGGATTGTAGCCTGCGCATATGCTTAGATAGAAAATATAGGAGATAATGTCTACCAAATGATGCTAAGGTATAAAAAGATGGACCTTTGAAGCGTGATACCAATTGGAGTGCACCAAAATATCATCCTTAGCACCATGGTTAGCTCGATACCACTTGGAAATGAAATCACTAGATAACCTATGCATGCTAGTTTTTTATTTCATCATTCAAACCTACAACTAGCATACACCACACAAGCATGGATATTGAAATTTAAAACTTGTGCCATGCAAACAAACATATGAAATGCACATTCAAATACACCATACAAGTTCATGAGCTTACTCCCCGTACTTGTGTGCTCAAAATTTTAATTGATCCATTTTCTTTGTCATATCTCTCCCCCTATGTCAAATTCTTCTCTTTGTTGTCTTTTCACTATCTTAGTGCACTAATATCTTTATTTTTCTCCCCTATGTACTAATATCTTTGTTTTTCTCCCTTTTTGTCATCAATGACCACAAAGGTTCAAAATGTGGATAGGTTGAGATTTATCAATGTCAATCAATGTGGTGAGGATCAATTTCCTAAATTTGGTCCAATCTAGATCATTTGCCAAAGATATTTAACTCGGTTTGATCCAAGAACAAGCTTTTTCACACCTCCAAAAAGGGTTATCTTGTACCATGTTGAGTTAGACACTTAGAGCTCATTTTCTAGATTAAACACTAGGTTTACAAGCCCACAAACATGTCATATGCTACCACTAGACCAAAAACAAGCATAGAAGCAATAGTGGTACCATACAATCATCAAATTCATTTAATTCTCATGAATGAGCCTATTAAATGTGAGAGATGATTAGATGCACTAAACATGTCCTTAGCAAGAATATATGCCATGCCAATTAACTTTTACCTTGGATTGCTCAAAGGAGAGGCATGTCATATGAGTGGGGGTGCATTAACACATATTTGAGAAATCCAATATGTTCAACTCATTCCTTAGCTTGGAAAACATTTTCTCATCCAATGGCTTGGTGAATATATCGGCAAGCTGATCTTCGGCGCCAACACTCTCAATGCAAATGTCTCCTTTTTGTTGATGGTCTCTTATGAAATGGTGGCAGACATTAATGTGCTTTATTCTTGTATGTTGAACCGGATTGTTGGTCAACTTGATTGCACTCTCATTGTCACATAGCAATGGCACTTTTTTTAACTTGATTTCAAAGTCATTCAAAGTGGTCTTCATCCAAAGTACTTGTGCACAACAACTACCGACGGATATGTATTCAGCTTCGCGGTTGATAATGCAACACTATTTTGCTTCTTTGATGACAATAAAACAAGTGATCTTCCCAACAATTGACATGTGCCCGAGATGCTCTTCCTTTCAACTTTATATCCCGCATAATCCAAGTCAGAGTAACCAACTAGCTCAAATTTTGCTCCTTTGGGATACCACAAACCAATATTTGGTGTATGCTTCAAGTACCTCAATATTCTCTTTGTAGCCTTCAAATAACTTTCTCTTGGTGAAGCTTAAAATCTTGCACACATGCATACACAAAACATGACATCTGGCCTTGATGCGGTTATATAGAGTAGGCTTCCAATCATAGACCAATATAATTTTTGATCCATCATATTGCCACTTACATCACTATCCAAGTTGCCATTTGTTCCCATTGGTGTGCTAATGGCTTCACTATCATTCTTGATCATGTCCTTTATATACTTGCCTTGACTCACAAAAGTACCATTCTTCAATTACTTGATTTGAAGACCAAGGAAGTAACTTAACTCTCCAATCATGGACATCTCAAACTCATTAGCCATCATCTTTCCAAACTCATCACAAAAGTCTTGATTGGTTGATCTAAATATGATGATATCAACATAGATTTACAACACAAATAAATCTTTTTCAATCTTTTTGATGAAAAGAGTGATGTCAACTTTGCCCATCATGAACCCTTTAGAGAGTAGGAAGTCCTTCAATCTCTCATACCATGCTCTAGGTTCTTGCTTCAAGCCATACAATGCCTTCTTCAACTTGTACACATGGTCGGGCTTCTTGTCATCTTCAAAACTAGGAGGTTGCTTAACATATACTTCTTCATTGATGTAACCATTGAGAAATGCACTCTTGGCATCCATTTGATAGAGCTTGATGTTGTGGGCACAAGCATAGACTAGCAAGATTCTAATTGCTTCCAATCTAGCAACTGGGGCATATGTTTCTCCAAAGTCAAGACCTTCAACTTGTGTATAGCCTTGTGCTACCAATCTTGCTTTGTTCCTTACTACTATCCTATCTTGATCTTGCTTGTTTCTAAAGACTCATTTGGTTCCAATCATATTATGTCCCTTTGGTCTCTCTACTAATTCCCATACTTGATTTCTTGTGAAGTTATTCAATTCTTCATGCATAGCATTCACCCAATTAATGTCCTTCAATGCTTCATCTATCTTCTTTGGTTCAATGGATGACACAAATTAGAAATGCTCACAAAATAAAGCCAATCTTGATCTTGTTTGTACACCTCTAGAAATATCACCAATTATAGTGTCTAATGGATGATCCCTTGCAATATTGGTTGATTGGAGGATTGGAACTTGATTACTTGTACTTGCTTGATCATTGGGTTGAGATGATGTACTAGCCACTTGATTTTGTTCATTGTCATGAGATCCACTTGTACTAGCTTGATTTGTATCATCTTGCACATTTGAGTTAGAGAGCACTTGCAATGATAATCTTCATCATCATTCACTTGTCTAGGCCTCAATTCACCAACATCCATGTTCTTCATGGCATTTGAAAGTTGAATGCCTCTAACATCTTCTAAGTTTTCATTTTCTTCTTGTGAACCCTTGGTTTCATCAAATTCAACATCATGAACTTTCTTAAGAGTACCACTATCTAAATTTCAAACTCTATATGCTTTGCTTGTAGTGGAGTAGCCAAGTAGGAATCCTTCATCATATTTCTTATCAAACTTGCCCAATCTAGTGCCTTTCTTTAAAATATAGCATTTGCAACCAAAGACCCAAAAATATGCAATGTTGGGCTTTCTACCATTCAAGAGCTCATATGGTGTCTTCTCTTTCAATGGGTGACAATAGAGGCGGTTGCTACAATAGCAAGCCATGTTGATAGCTTCGGCCTAAAAGGATTGACTCACATTGTACTCACTAAGCATAGACCTTGCCATATCAATAAGTGTTCTATTCTTCCTCTCAACAAGGCCATTTGATTGTGGAGTGTACTTGGTCGAGAATTGATGTCTAATTCCAAATTCATCACACAACTCATCAATTCTAGTGTTCTTAAACTCACTAACATTGTCACTTCTAACTCTCTTGATGGTTGTTTCAAACTTATTGTGAATGCCCTTGATAAATGATTTGAATGTTGCAAACACATCACTTTTGTCCACTAGAAAGAATACCCATATGTATCTAGTATAATCATCCACTATCACAAAGCCATATTTGTTTCCACCAATGCTAATGTATTGAGTTGGCCCAAACAAATCCATGTGCAATAACTCAAATGCTTTGCTAGTGCTCATCATACTTTTCTTAGGATGGGTGTTTCTAACTTGTTTTTTGGCTTGACAATAGCTACAAAGCTTATCTGTACCACTGACCGAAACAGCACGCCCTCTGCTACCACTGACCGGACGTGCCGATCCAACCGAGACCAGCGTCCGGTCACTTACAATGACCTTCGTCTTTTCTGTATAGAGCGCTAGTGACACCATCGGACTGTCCGCGCTCTACGGATGGACACTTCGCCGGTGAAGTTTCTAACCTTTGCTCAAATATACCAACCACTAAGTGTATCACTTTGTGCACATGTGTTAGCATATTTTCACAAACATTTCCAAGGGTGTTAGCACTCCACTAGATCCTAAATGCATATGCAATGAGTTAGAGCATCTAGTAGCACTTTGATAACCGCATTTCGAAATGAGTTTCACCCCTCTTAATAGTACGGCTATCGATCATAAATATGATCACACTCACTAAGTGTCTCGATCACCAAAATAAAATGGCTCCTACCATTTATACCTTTGCCTTGAGCCTTTTGTTTTTCTCTTTCTTCTTTTCAAGTCCAAGCACTTGATTATCCCCATGGCATCACCATCATTATGTCATAGTCTTCATTTCCTTCACCACTTGAAATGTGCTACCTATCTCATGATCGCTTGATAAACTAGGTTAGCACTTAGGGTTTCATTAATTCACCAAAACCAAACTAGATATTTGAATGTTGCAACTGTTTTATCTGGATGTTACATATGTTGCAGTGGCCATATACATATGTTGCAAGAGTATGTTCTAAATGTTTTATGTTTCAGACATATGTTGCAGCAATGCTGCATGTTGCAAGTATTTCATGAGCAGGCGCGGGAAGTAGGCACAGACAGACGTAGTCCCCGCGTGCGCGGAAAGCGAAGCGGATAGGGCAGCAAGCGCATGCGTATCGTAGCAGCAGGTGGGGCTGGGCCGACGAGCACGGCAGCAGCAGCGTGCAGGTAGGTGCGGTAGTAGTGTGTGGCCAAGAGCAGCGTCGGCCGGTGGGCCGTCAGGCGAACGGAAAGGAGCTTTATGCAACCTTGCATACAAGTGATCGAGCGAGAGAGCCTTGTAGCCTACGGATGCGCGAAACATCAAAGGGAGTCGGGAGGGACCAGCGGTTGCCGAATTAATTGATGGGACGAAACCGAAATGGCGGGCAGCAGGCACGGGTGTATCAAAGCTCTTTTTCTATCTGTACGAGCCTATGAAAATAATCTGGACAGCCTTGTATGGTTGCCATATGATGTGATGATGATCTGTTATTCTCAAACGCTTGAAGAAGGGGAAAAGCCTAGCTGGGCCGTCAGCCGTGGCGGTAGTGTGCCTAGAGTCATCGACCGTGGATGTGTTCGGGGACTGGATGAGTTGGGTGGCCCTTCGACGCCACCAAGCACAGCACAGTGTGCTCGGCTGATGGTTTCATGGCTGATAAGTCGACTGAAGCTGATTTATTGATAAAGAAAAATATTATACCATAGTTGATAAGCCATGTTGATAAGTTATTTAAGTCTTGTTTAGATACATGTGTATCTACTTTAATTCACATGTTTTGGAGTGAATTGGAACAGAATTAAGTATAATTACACTTCAATCCACTACAACACATGTGGATTAAGATGAATACATGCATATCTAAATAAGGCCTTAGTCTTAAGACGAATACATGCACATTCAAATAAGGTCTTAATCTTTATAGTTGGATACTTGGATTCATAAAACTACGTGCTCATAATATTAAATCATAATAATGTGGTCTCTAGCGACGTCAAGTAATAAACTAAGTTTTTTTTACCTCTAGCCAGCTCCATTCACGCGTAGATGCATCCGCTCGGCCTTCCCGCACTAAAGAGAGAGAAACATTTTTTTATTGCATATGGCTAGCCAATAGCGCTAAGTCGGTTGCCTGGTTTACATAGTTACTGGTTCGTGGAGAAATAGTTTATGTTTAAGAAAAATATTATTTTAATTAAAAATTTATGATTGTTTATGACAAATCACAGCCAAACGGTTTGGCTCAAGAAATCTTATCCCAACAGCCGGTAGAAATCGTTTGGCTCAAGAAATCTTTTCTATAAGGGCATCCCAACAGCCGGTAGAAATCGCTGGTCGACATGGATACATGAAACAATTAAAAAAGAAAAAAAGTTGGATAGTATAATGGTGCTGCAAATATGTCAGAGACTGAGAAGATTTGGGGAAACATGCGAGCTAGACTCTTGCTAACGCGTTGACTTTCCTCCTCCTGATTGGACACGTGCTGCTCCGAGGTAGCGATTTCAACCCCGTTGGGGAGGACCTAAGGACTACTAAGGCCTGGTTTAGATTCCAAGTTTTTTCACTCTCTTCATTACATCAAATCTTTAACACATGCATAGAATATTAAATATAGATAAAAAAACTAATTACACAGTTTGATTGTAAATTACGAGACGAATCTTTTGAGCCTAGTTAGACCATGATTGAACAATAATTACCAAATACAAATGAAAGTGCTACAATGTTAAATACTAATTCCTAACACTCATCTAAACAAGGCCTAACAGAATGGTATGACCATCCATATGACAGTGAGACAGTCGCATAGGCCATAAAGACTGCTTTTCTTTTGCACCTTGCTGGCGCCCTTACTTTGATTTGGATATGCCATTGGCCCTATTCGTTTATCTTATAATCTATCTTTTTCAGCTTGTTTTTTCAGTTGAAACAGTGTTTTTCTCTTACAACAAATCAGCCGGAACAGTGTTTCGGTTTGTTTTTTCAGCGAAGCAAGCGGGGCTAATGAAAGTAGTCAATCGTAGCAAAGTTTTAAGACTTTTTTTTTTGGATGAAATCGGAAGGAAGAAGCACTCCCCACATACTTGATTGCACTGGAGCAACAAAACGCTTGTTGCTCAGTTACAAATGACTAAATACATAAGGGGGAGAGGTAGCATGAATTCTCTAGTAGAGCTTAATTCATAATGAAACTAAATTACACCACTAGGTAATCACTCCCTGATCACAAACTGAAAGGCAAAACTTCCACAGATTCACAGCGTCTATGCACGCTCTTGAGAGGCGATTATAGGAGGACGGCATACCACAATTCCTGTGCTTCCAAAGAATCCAGCAAATCAAATGGATGAACGTTGCTGAATTTGCTCCAGGGAGGTTTGCTGGCCGAGCAATGTTCCAGAGCGAGGCTACTTGAGTGCCATCGGCCACAAACCCCGTTTGATGCCCGTTCGCTTGTAGGAATTATGGAGGAATCTGGATGAATTTGTGAGAGAAAAACACTGTTCCGAATGAAAAAAGAAGCGGATCAAGCTAGATTTAAGGGCATGCGAACGGGTGAGTCCTGGCGAAGGGGCATTTGAGGATCAGGTGGTCTGCAGTCTCTGACTCCGCTCTACAATTGGGGCATGTGTCATCGTTAAGAACATGTTTCTGCTTGAGATTATAGCGGCATTTTATACGTTCCTGAATCAAGAGCCAGCAAAAGAATTGGACCTTCGGCGGCGTGCGATTGCGCCAGACAAAGCTCCCGGTGTCGATGCTTCACCGTTGGCTTTGATTGCCTTGTACAACTTGCCCGATCTCAATCTTTTGGTTACACAATCCATCAGCAGGGGGGCAGTGGCGCTCATATGGCGAGTTCGTGAGGTGTATGTAGCTTATGACCACTTCAACCTGCTCACGCTGTGCTGCTGCTTGGTGTGTAAGTCGGGGCATGAGAGTGGTGCTAAGGCCTTCATCACACGTCTCTAGCTGAGGTTTGCTTTCGTTTGGTATGACCGTAGAGGCAGGCAAAAGTTTCTGCTCAAGGGACCTCACCAAGCCATAGGTCGTTCCAGAAGCTGGTTGAGCAGCCGTCGTTTTAAGATATTTGGGGGGTATGGATTCCATCTTTTGTGATGTATAGTGTTCCGCAACCTAAATATGCATGTTCAGTTGATTTGCCTCACGAAATGTGAAATACTAGACCAGCAGGAGAAGAGCATCTCTCATGCTTACCCTGGAGAAGAGCATCTCTCATGCTTACCCTGTTCGTTTCGCTAAAAAGACAAGTTGAAAAGTACCGTTCTCTGATTTGTTGTAAGAGAAAAATATCATTTCTTTACTGGAAAAGTACAGCTCATAAGACAAATGAATTTAGACACAACGTCCTTAAGGCTGGTCTGACACACCCATGATTTTTTACCCAGTTGATTCGTCGAGGCGAAAAATAGAGACGGCTGGGCTAGCTGCGTGTACAGAGGCTTCCTAGCTGCTTCTATAGTGTCTTTCTATAGTAGTTAGAGGAGAGTAGCAGTAGTTTTCACAGGAGTAAATTAAATCTATCATACTACAGCCTGACAGATTGGTACAAATTAGTTCAATATTTGTAAACTGCTCAAATACTAAAGACACATTTTTGCCCATTTGTATGTCTTGAAAGCGGTGGGAGCGGAGAGTATAAAATTTGCCTTGATCTGCAGACTCCAGGCTCATTAACATCCCACAGTTACACAAATGACGCACTTACATCTCCATCACGGTACATGCACACACAGCGCCGCCGCGCGACTACAGTTTGGATCTTATTAAGGGCATGTTTGGCACATCTCACAACAGCATTACAGTTTGGATCTTATTAAATTATTATAGACTCATACTAAGTGGATTAGCTAGAGCCTAGAGGCGCCTTGTTGTTCAAAGGACATTATTAATCACGCTGATCGTCATGGCGCTCCGCCGGCGCCGGCAGCAGTAGCGGCAGCAGCAGGCGGTATACATTCGTAGATTCTTGTGCAAGAGCGGCCAGTGTATGGCTGGCCACGAGGCACGGAAGGCGTGCCGCCGGGGATCAAGGCTCCGTAGCTCACCTGCCCTAGCGCTCTCCCTGTACGCACAAGCAGCCAGTTAGCGCTAGCTCTCCCTGCACATGCGTGTCATGTAAGTATATACGGTACTTAGTGCAATCAAAGTGTGAAGCGAGTAATTAAGTGGTAGTAGTAGCTTCACAAATGAATCGTATCTTCGTAGAACTTTCGCTGCTAGTGTGTGTGACTGGAGGGGGCATATAAGGTGCACCTACCTGCGGCCACGCGGGCGGCGTCCATGGTAGAGACGACGAGGAACGCCATCAGGAACACCATGCAAAGCTGCTGCTGCTGCCTCCCCATCTTCCTGGTCGATTTCCTCTGCTTTTATTCCACTTCTCTCGATGGTCTCAGCTCTGCGGAATGATGCGCGCACTTCACTGCACTTTTATACAGAGAGCACAGAGGACTGAGGAGCCCGCCCTGCCCTTCGGATCTTCGCCAAGGCGTGGACCCTGAGTCAACCCCGAATCGACAGCACGTATTCCCCCCCGCCCACCCCCGACCTCACCGTTTCACCGACCCCTCTTTTGCCAGATATGCAGGCGGGTCACTCGCTTCCAGGTCAAGGAGAGCGACGCTGTTGTTGTCACCCCCCACGGTCCATCCTGGTGGCGTGACTAGCCGCAGACTCACCCACCTAGGAGTGGTCACTCATAAACAGAAATATGGAAAATATCAGAAATTTATAGGCAATAAGAAAAATTTTGGCTAAAATTATATAAAAAATATTAATTTGTAGAGAAAATCACGTCGAATATGTTCAAACCATTTGACACAAAATCAACACAGAATAGTATAGAAATTTGAGGATATAACTCTTTGGAGCTCGGTGCACTACCGAGAGAGAGAGCATAGAGCGGCGACGGCTTGGAAAGGAAGAGAATCATTGACAATATGATAGGTTTTTACGGTTAAAGTATTATAGGATTCTTCACTCCATTTTGGGCTGGCGCGGTGTTCGTGAGCTGAAATTAGGGTGCGTCAAAATCGAACTAACAAATTGTTTGATGATACAAGATAAACGTCGGCACATATCAATAGTACTGAAATATCAGAAATAACAATCTTATATCGATAACCCTGCTCGCAGCAGCATCCATTGCTGCATTATTCACCATAAGATCAACATAGCTGATTTGGGGATTTTGATATTCCGCTCGGGTGCGAAACAAGCACGCACCTGGCAGTTCTGGGGAGTCATTTAAATTTCACAACCAGCCTGTTGAATAAATAGACAATTTGATAATTAATTTCAAAACATAAATCATAGCAACCGTAGATACTAGGACCTTGTTTAGATCACCTTCAAATTCCAAGTTTTTTCACTCTCTTTCTATCACATCAATTTTTGGACATATGTATGGAGCATTAAATGTAGGTAAAAAAAATAACTAATTGCACAATTTGGTTGTAAATCACGAGACGAATCTTTTGAGCCTAATTAGTCCATGATCGGACAAAATTTGTCAAATACAAACGAAATGTGCTACAGTGTCTAGATTGCAAAAATTTGCAATCTAAACCCGGCCTAGTACATAAATCTCTAACATGCTAGTCAAATCAAATCGCATCAACATAAATAGTACTCCAGCAGACACAGATGTCATGGCAAGTGCTAGAGGAACGTCGATGTTATTAAAGACAATGGCGAAGATGGGTCGGAGCAACTAGTAATGGAGACGACGGTACACGTCACCGTTTGATTTGGATGGAAGCTGGGCCATCGTGGAGATCGCAAGCAGTCGCACGAAGACGCTTCTTGACAACCTTATCCATCCTCTCCTGATTACAAGGGCGAGAAGTTCCAAAGACCTGCGTTATTATAAAGCTTTTCATTTTACACAAGTGACTTTCTTCCAGAGACACAGGAACACATGACCAATTTTGAGATTAATATAGAGCTATCACATTGTATTGCACTATCATTGGATTTTGCAGGAGAAATCAATACCATCACTAAAGCACCAAAAATTTGAATATGAGATGTTAGTACGACAATCTCGAACTCTGCCAAAAGCTGAGCACAAAAATTTGAACATGAGATAGCACGATAATCTCGAACTCTGCCAAAAGCTGAGCGATAGAGACCGAGGCTGTGTTTGGTTCAACTTCTAGAAGCGTTTATCGCGTGTTCGCTGATTGATTTCTAGCTGATAAACCCGACCGGTGTTGGTTCGTTGTAAGAGAAAAATACTATTAGCTGACTGTATGGCTGAAACCAACAAGTAAATAAGTTGTATATTGTCAAAAGCAAGGTACTAAATAACATTTCTAGCAACCGCTATAGCGGCTGCAATAGTGATCGTGGTCTCCTACCCCTACTGCTACGACGTTGTTGTTGGTGTTTGACGACCAACAATCTATCACGGGGTTCGGCGTATACAGAATTCGGTGGTAAACACGAAGACAACGATTTATACTGGTTCAGATCGCTAGTATAGCGTAATACCTTATGTCCAACCGGGTTGGATATAACGGGTCGGAACTTATAGCGCCCGTTATTTAACACAGCAAGCCGCTATACCGGCCGTTATTTGACGTAGCAGCCCGCTACAGCAGCCCATGTCCAGAACATAACTAGTTTATTCTTAATTTAAGATATATTTCATCAAGAATCAACTCTTCGAATACAATTAATTATCTATTTACACTATTTAAGCTATATATATTTATTATTCTATCATTAATTTTGTATTTAATTGATTTGTTAATGTGTAAGAAAATCATTTTTAAGATAACATATATCTAAATTATATGAGATTACTATACAACATTATTGGAATTTAGCTTCCTCGTAGAGCCCGCTATCCGCAACCCGCGATGTAGGCATCAATCCTCTACAAACCTGCTATCTGCTATTTGTTACCTTGGTCAAAAGCCAGAAAGCTAGGTAGAACCAGAAGTTTTGTTTTTCTAGAAACAACAGCTTTCATGTGGTACATCTTCGCAGCACCTTGGATCCTACTTTTGGCTTTCAGCTTTTAGCTTTTTTTTCCCTCAAATGCACAGGACAACTGCACATCTTTGTATTATAGAGAGAAAAAGGATCGGCCCCTTATATGAACACCACCGTCTCACTCCGGATCGAGCCATGAGGGGTTGTATGAAACAAAATATGTTGCAGTCAATAAAAAGCTCCAAAGGATGAGACCTGACCAAAAACAAACCCCAAAAACTAGGTTAACTAACCCAAGCCGGACCTAGACCCGAGAGTTTGTATGCCTCATGCACTTGTGAGGCACCACAAACTCCTCTTCTTTGAAAGCTTGCAAGAGGCGAGAAATCCTCGATGGAGCTCCATCATAGACACAAGCATTGCGATGCTTCGGATTCGTGCCCCTAGGGTGGAAATAGAGATATGCTTTATAGCAATTTCAAAGGAGATAAAGATATGGAGCTAGATTTTATAGTTATTTTAATCTCTTAGTTTAATCAAACAACATGCAACGTTTTTACATCACATAATTTATAATATTTTTTATACGCTAATACTTGGGCATAGGCGTCCGCCCCCATCTGGACGCTCTCTTTATGGGTCTGCGCAGTGGACAACCCAAGAGGTGTGCTCTTCCCCATCACACTCGCATCTGGCTGTCGGAGCATCACCACACATCCACCGCCGTAGAACCCCTTCCCCCACCGCGCTCCCGTCCCCCACACACGCAGCGCCCTTCCCCCTGCCGCGCCACACCCCATCACCGTCCGCGCTGCGCCACCATCCTACTCCTCGCCCTATCCACCGGTGCACCCCCCGTCCACCTCGCCCGTGTGGCCATGGCGGGCACCATGCGACCACCATCGCAATGCCACCAAGAGGAGGTTGCTGCCGGTTCGAACTTCGTCTCCTGCGACAAGGGGAGACCTGCGCACGCTGGGTTGTTTTGTTTCGACGTTCCCTCAGTACCTTGAGCTTGCTGGTTACATCAGTTCCCCACCAGGTAGGCCATGGCTGCCGCCGACGCCATGTTTGAAGTGTTTTAGGCGTTTTCAACTTATGTTTCAAGTGTTTCATCTAGATGTTGCAAAAGTTAATCTGGGATGTTTGCATATGTTGCAACGATAATATACGCATGTTGCAAGCGTATGTGTCAGATTGTTTTGCTCCGGCAATATCCAACAACGTGATCGCGTAGACGGAATTAGATGGTAGCACACGAGACACAGATATTTATACTGGTTCGGGGCGCGGTACACGCTAATCCCTACTCCAGTGGTGCGGCTGCTCTTGTATTCGTATGCTCAATTACAGGGGCTGTTGATCCTAGCTACGAGGTAGATGGAATTGGTGGAAGATTGGATCCTGAGCCTGAGGTCCCTACCCTCCTTTATATAGGCAGGAGAGGTAGGGTTATAGAAAGGGCGATCAGGCTAACAAATTGTTTCCTAGTTTGTTACAACAGATTTATCCTAGCTATCGTCCAGATACACCTACCTTGGTTTGTCTTGATCTCCATATTGGTCGATCATGTCAGCCCTTGTGGGCCTCCTCCTTGATGGTTGCTAGGCTGATAGCTGGGCGATGGTCATATATACGGGCAGTGCAGGTACCCCTGGCCCATATCTTTGATAGTAGCCCTCGTAGGACTTAATGATAAGCTAGCATGTAGCTTCAAGCCCTCGAGACGTCGTAGTCTCCCCCTATAAGTTCTGTGTACTGTAAGTACCAGTGAGCATCTTTGGGTGCTGAAGTATTGAGCAGCACAATTAGATATTCCCAAGTATTGGGGAGCCAGTATGTTGCCGTTCGAGTACCAAGAGCATTTCTTGAGTAGCGAGAATCTTCTTCAAGCATCGAGTGCGGCGGTGGTACACCGTACATCAAGGGACGTTGTCCCTTGGCAACTGTAAGTGCCTAACTTGGGTGGTACACCCCATATCAGGAAATGTAGTTTCCTGGGCATAGCCCTCGGGACGTTGTTAACGCCACGTTCAGGAGGTGTTCCTGATAACCAAAAGTGTAGCATTCTAGGACATCGCGGATGTCGTGTTAGGGTAGAAATGCCGCTGTACTCAAGAAGTTGGTTCCCGACGTATTCCGGCACATAAATAGTGGTTGCGCATCATGAAGTCCTAGTCGTAAACAATAATGAGTATGGGGTAGGTGCACCTCCATCGCCCGCGCGTCACTAGGACAATTGATTTTTAGGGTGACTTGTTGTAGGTCGAACATTAAGGGTGTCACCTTTTTCTTTGAGATCCATTAAGTAATGTGATACGAATTTTCATGAACCCCGTTAGTGAAAGAGTGAGGACATTGTCCTAGAGCCCTGAGGCTAGTATGATAGTGTCCCAGTGCGGGCATCACTGTGGGCGAGTAACAAACGTGTGAGCAGCTGTCGGTAGTTGCGTGTGTTACTCTTCGAGCTGATAACGGGTAGAATGAGTGAGCATCCGCTTCACTGAAAGGAAGCGATAGGACAAAGCTACACCAGCGGGGGCATGTCATAAAACTCTTTTTTCATATTCCAGGAGCTCGTACTTTGGTTACAGCCATGGGCCAACCAGTTTTCCGGTTTCCCCCAAAGGGGCACACATCCGCTGAAATAAGGTACTTCGAGCTCGTTCGGGTATTGGGAGATTTATGTGACACCGAGTGTCAGAGGTTTTAGAGTTAGACTGGTGACCCTCCCGAATACCCCCTGACTCTAGAGGGGTAGGGTCGATAGCGAATGAATCGCTACCGCTTACACCTACTGATGGGGTGAGCCATGCTGAGTACCCGATCTGTGTGTCAGACCACTCGCCTACACCGGCTCAGGTGATGGTGCATTGAATTTTAGACCCTTTGGTCCCACAGCCTCCGTAGTTATGCAGATGGGTTCCTTCTCCACAAAGTTGAGATGTTAGTTTCGGCGGCTCGTCTCCACACGTGTCTATCTCAGAAGCTGTGCTTCTCAGAGATCATGGGGGCGTAGCTAGGCCTTAACTCTCGCTTTCGCCCATGGAGACTACTGGATTTTGTCGACTGTGCGTATCCCCTACCTATAAAATAGAGGAATAGAAGAGGGGAGTTAGTACATCTGCATAGCAGCCTTTGCACGCTCACCTTCCTTTGCTCATCGCATCTCCTGTCGCCGTAAGATCTTGCCTACTATCCATGGCCAGAGAGAAGTGCCAGTGGGAGGAGCCTGAGGAGGGATCTATCAAGAGGGGCGTGCCTCCCTCCGCTCAGGCCTTTCGCCTGGGCTTGATGGGGTTTAGGTAAGCATAGATCTTGCTGTTGACTTCATTGGGGATGGATCTGATGCATTTCTTGGTGTAGTGGTTTCTCATCAGTGCGCTTGATATCGTGGCCCACCGTCATCCGAGAGGCCCTATTGCTGTCACGTCCCCCGGCAACGCAAGCCGTGCTGCCGCCGGCCTTGCCTTCTTCCTTTGATTATGAGGAGGCCAAAGGAGATGAGCACGACATCCACAATGTGTGACAGGAGCTGGTCGTGGCCGAGCAGTCCCTCTGGAGTGGGTGTCTAGAGGTGGAATGACTGAAGGAGTACCTTGCGGCAGCTGAGACTGCACTCAGTGCCACGGACAAGGAGGCGACCGATGCTAGGGCTGCCAATGTAGTGACCAGCACTAAGCTCACCGATGAGTTGAACTTCTTTGCTTCCTTTGCGAAATCGCTTCTTGTCTTGACTTTGACCTCTGTGTTTTTCAGCGATTCAAGAGCAGCTAGGCGTTGTCATGGCTAAAGCGGTGGATCTTCACCGAGGCAATGAGGAGCTGGCTGGCAGACTGGTGGAGGTGACTCTTCTGCACCATGAGTCAATGGATTAGGCGTGTGGTGGTGCCACCGTGGCGCAGATTAATAGCAACCCATGCTAGAGAGGGCAATGGAGGCCATCGTCATGTTGGTACAACCGACGGGGTCAGACCTTCGTGAGCAGGCTCTCCGCCTCCCGGCATGAATTAGGGAGGTAACGGCACATGGCGTTCGCCATGGGGCTGCAGCGGCCCTTGCTGCCGCTCGCCTTCGTCTTTAGCCGGAGGTGGACCTGCGTGTGATGGAGCCTGGGTTCCCGTCACGGACGGAGGTGCCTGAAGACATCGAAGTCAGATGGCTGATAGCCAATTTTGGCATCACTGCCAATGCCATTGCGGCTGTTGTAAATGTAGAGCAAGTCATCAAGGGCACTCCTCGTTGAGGTTAGGTCCTGTTGGTTTGCTTTTTGTGTAAAATATTATCTGAATAAAATTCTGCTTTGCAGATCGATAGTTGTGTGATTGTATTGTAGTTGTAGCCCCCGAGCACTTGGGTGGGTTAGTATAACATGCTTGAGTGCTAAGACCACACTAACCAACATGACGATCTTGACATTGCCATGTTAGTGCAAAGCCCTCGAGCTCGAGTGTCGACTAGCCATTATGGCTTTACTCAGGGGGAGATGTTGCGTAGCATTTAGGACGTAGCCCCCGAGCCGTTCTCTAGAAAAGTATTTCCTTAGCTGTCTGAAGCGTAAGACCCTTTCGTGCATAGCAACCATATATATATATTAAAAGGTGGGAAAACAAGTATTAGTGCGTGTTAACACCACTGGTGGAGTTTGTCCCTCCTTTGCTCGGGGTTGACCCGAGGTTTATTGCGGTTTGCATCATTGGTGCTCTAGGCCCCAGTCACAGGGTCCTCCTTTGGCGGCCGGGTCATCTTTCTCCTCTTCTAGTTTTGCTTCTTCGGGCAAATCGGGTGCCTCTGGTGGCGCCGGTGTAGCTGGTGAAGCAGAAACCTTGGAATCAGGAGGTAAAACATTGGCCGTGGTTTCTGGCATGAGCTGGTGCTCTGGGGATCAGGGCGAGCGTTGGGGCACTCCCAAGCCTGCCTCTTATTTATCGTCATAAGCGTGTTTTGACTCAACTAGGATTAGGTCCTATTGGGCCTGTTGAATAGCTAGCCTCTCGCACTCGTATGCATCTTAAAAACTACCCACGACGGTGATGACACCACAGGGGCCTAGCATTTTGAGCTTGAGGTAAGCATAACTAGGGATTGCCATGAATTTCGCATAGCAAGGTCTCCCAAGGATGGTGTGGTAAGGACCCTCGAAGTCTACGACTTTGAAGGAGAGTGTCTCCTTGTGGTAGTGTACCTGGTCACCAAACATGACAGACAGAGTGATCGTGCCGAGGGGCATAACTTGTTGTTCAGGGACGATCCCATGGAACGGAGAATGTGGGGGACGCGGTTTGCTTGTCTTGAGGTTTAGCTTTTCGAACGCATCCTTGTAAAGGATGTTTATGCTGCTTCCTTTGTCCATAAGGACTTTGGTCATCTTTACGCCTCCCACAACCATGCTAACCACTAGAGGAAACCGACCAGCCTCGATGACGTGATCGAGGTGGTCGTCCCTATTGAAGGTGATCGGGCGCTCCGACCATCTTAAATAGACAGGAACTACAAGCGTAGTGGCAAAGATGAGATATCGGGTTACCTTTTTACGACGGCAATCCTCGTAGGCCTATGGGCCCCCGAAGATGATCATGATGCCCTCGATGTTGGGGTAGCTGCCTTCATCATCCTCAATGTCATCGTCCTTCCCTTTCTTTGAGCGGTCGCCCTTCATCTTGCCCTTGCCAGCTTCAATGATCTCACATTTGTAAGTATGACAGTCCTTGGCCAAGTGATTCACCTGGAAACCGTGGTTTTGCTTGAATTTGTTGCCTTCTTGTTTCTTGGCGTTGGCCACGAGCTCGCCTCAATGCTTACAATCCTTCTTGGTTAGTGTGGATTGGTCCACGTCATCGATGAGTCACGACTTATATTTGTCGTTACTGGCGTTGAAGCAATCTTCATCGTCGGCATGTTCGTGGGCTAAGGCGAACATGTCGCGGAGACTGATGTTCTTCCTTTGCCTAATGTCCTGAATGAGGGGTTCGTTGTTGACGCCAACAATGAAGGTAGTGATGATGCTAGCATCGGGGACGTCCTCAAGCTTATTCTTGCGCTGCGTGAAACACCTTATGTAATCATGGAGACTCTTGTTGGTCTTGTGTTTGCATCCCAGGAGGTCCCACGAGGTGCCTGGCTTAGTATAAGCTCCTTCAAAGTGATTACAGAACGCCTTCTCAAGGTCAGCCCATCGCTTGATCGTGCCTTCCTGAAGGTTGTTTAGCCAGTTTTTGGCGGAGTCAGTGAGGTAGACCGGAAGGTATTGAATCTTGAAAACGTATCCGGTGTGGATGCTGCTTTCATGGCAAGTTGGTAGTTTACTAGCCAAATCTTCGGGTCTGTCTCACCGTCATGTTTTTCAATGTTTGGAGCATGAAACCTGCGGGGCGTGGGAGCCGACTGGATTCGATATCCGAATGCGGGAGGTCCTACCAAATCATAGGGGTCGCCCTCGGCGGCGCGTGGCGCCGGCTCGGGTCGGTTCCTATGGTTTCTCCCATCATGATGGGTATCGACCTCACCATCAGAGCAATAGCTGCTCCCCGAGTCGTCATTTGCTCCATTGTCCTCGTGACTCCCTCCATTGAGAGAGCGCTCTCTACCGCCACCTCCTCGCTCGCCACCTCCCTATCCAATAGCATCGTCGCCCGGTTGCAAGGCAGGATCTTAGCGATGTCTATGGTTGTGGTGTGGGGATCTATTAGATCAGTGCGGTGGTTGAGCCCCCGAGTTTTGGGGTGCGTGACTGCGTGTAGCAGATGCATCGCTTGGTGCTGGTATGCGATCGACAGCGGCCGCTATTAGCTCTTGAATCCTTTGGAAAGCCTGTCGGCCCTCTTCTATGGATGGTTGTGGCATTGCTACTGCTTCCCTCATGGCCTCGGCCAAGTTTTGCTTAGCGTTAGGATATACCGGAGCTGCTCGCAAAATGTCGTTGTGGGCCCAACGGCCCCTAGCGGTGTTCTGCTGTTGGAGCTAACGTCGGAGTTTCTGGTTTTCCTCTGCCAACACGTCGTTGTGATTAAGCAGACGATCCCAGGCCTGCTGGCTGGTCTCATAAGGCGCTGCATAATCAAACTCGACATGATCATGGGAGGAATGCTCGGGTGTGATGTACCCGTTCACCTCATGATCGTTCACACCAAGATAGCAACTGCGTGTATGTGAGATGATGTAATCATCGACAACATCCATGTGGCTAACTCCACATGACCGGTAACGGTCGTAGAGAGAAAGGCGTGGAGCCACTGTGTTAGCGAGCTCGGTGGCTCCCATGTCATGGTGCCGATCGCTCTCATCGGAGTAGTCCGATTGTTCCAGGATGGTACCGCCCTGGCTGAGATTGTGGATGGTGACCTCGACTAGGTTCATGCTGAAGTCATCATCGTGGTGATCCCAATCAGTATGATGCGGGTTTTTGGTTTCTCCGTAGGAGATCTGAAGGATAGTGTAACAGCCTGAAGGGGTTGGTTCGGACGAGTCATCGCCGCAGGTGTTGGCACTCTCGAGGACCAGGAATGAATCAGATCGGGTACCACATCCGTTGTCGGGACTGGATCTCCTATCTTACGGAATAAAAGGGTGGTGTTGAGTCTAGGCTCTTGGACGAGTTCAGCGAAAAGCTGACCGTGGTGGGTTATATGGCGGGCAATGGTGAGCGGTCCTCCATCGACAGCCTTCTCCAGTCCGGCGATGAAAGTATGGATCTGGAGCGACTGCTCCTCCTCCCGTTCGGTCGGCTCGAGCTCCTACATGCGTAGGTCCCTGGACCAGTCCGCGATGAAGTCGAGCTTGCCGAAGACGATCCTCGTGCCCGGCTACATCTTCTTTGGTTCATCGCTGAAGTCGAAGACGATTCCCATCTAAAACACAAAAATAAATCTAAACGCGAAAGGCCTCTACCTGACGCGCCAACTGTCGGATTGTTTTGCTCCGGTAATATCCAACAACGTGATCGCGTAGACAGAATCAGATAATAGCACACGAGATAGAGATTTATACTGGTTCGGGGCATGGTACACGCTAATCCCTACTCCAGTGGTACGGCTGCTCTTGTATTCGTATGCTCAATTACAAAGGTTGTTGCTTCTAGCTATGAGGTAGATGGGATTGGTGGAAGATTGGATCTCGAGCCCGAGGTCCCTACCCTCCTTTATATAGGCAGAAGAAGTAGGGTTACAGAGAGGGCGATCGGGCTAACAGATTGTTTCTTAGTTTGTTACAACAGATTGATCCTAGCTATCGTCCAGATAAGCCTGCCTTGATTTGCCTTGATCTCCACTTTAGTCGATCGCGTCAGCCCTTGTGGGGCTCCTCCTCGATGGCTGCTGGGCCAATAGCCAGGCGATGGTCATATATACGGGCGGTGCAGGTACCCCTGGTCTATATCTCTGACAATATGTTTCAGGTATTTCAGACGTTTGTTTCAAATGTTTTATCTAGATGTTTCAAAAGTTGATCTGGTGTTACACATATTGCAATGGACGTTTGTTTCAAATGTTTCATCTAGATGTTTTAAAAGTTGATCTGGTACATATTGTAATGGCTGTACTCGCATGTTTTCAAATAGATGTTTTAAGTGTTTCACCTGTTTTTAGATGTATGTTGCAAATGTTTAATCTAAATATTTTAAAAATAGATCTTGTGTTGCAGGCTACTGTCCGCCTGCTGCTACTAGTGCACCGCCATAGTTCAGGTGCCAGCGCCTGAGGCATGCACACCTCCACTGCGCGCATCCACTCCAGAAGCAGGTGGGCGCGTGGCGTGTTTCCGCCATGCGGACGCGGGGCACGTTTTCACCGTGCGGATGCGGGATGGGTGCGGGGTGCGGTTCTGCCGTGCGGTGCACGAGACGGACACGGGCTGCAATTCAGGACGCTGACCTTGGTTGGAAACGGGACGGAGCGTGGAGATGCGGGCACGGAGCACGGTAGCTGCGTCCGTACTAGGGCCTCGAGTTCGGGCGCTAGCCTAAATTTTTATTATCTTTTTTATAACTCACAGCAGGTTTTCAAAGTCCACGACTCAACCAAACCGACCAGAGACGCGTGCGCAAGTGACCGGCAAGACCCGATGCCAAGGGCCGGCCGGCGGCCGCGACGGGACGCGACCCGGACGAGGCACCCTCCTCGTTTGGCCTTGTCTCGACGACTAGCTCTCGCTCCATTCCATGACGATGCGCTGCGCTGCTGCAGTAGCAGCGCGCGATTAAAAAGTCAAAGCCGCAGCGCGGGCAGCGACCAACCCCACCCAAATTCCGAACCCAGCTCAACCCCACGCCCTCTTCGTCCGGCGCAGCGGCTGCGAGCTTGAAGCCGTCACCGCCACTGCCGCCGAGGCGAACTCGAAGCTGCCCCCGCCGCCGCCGCGGCGAGCTCGAAGCTGTCCCCGCTCCGCTGAACCGGCCCCCGCCGTCCCCCTGAAGAGATAGAGAGGTTTGCTTCCTCCTTCTGCGCCGCTCCCATTTGAATTCGATCCGGTTCGTTTCGCTCTTCGGTTGCCTTGGGCCTCGGCGGTGGGTCCTAGCTAGCTCGGTCGTTGTTTCTGCGATTCGCCTTGTTTTGATTACGTTGTTGCTTTGATCCGCCGCTGGGGAGTCGTGGAATCACGACGCCGTTCGCGTTGCGTGAGGTTGGGGATCGTAATGGTAGCCTAGCGTAGTCGCTCAAGCCTCGGTGTAGTTCAGGAGCAACTGCTGCTGCTCCGCTGTTGCCGTTCCACCTGGGATCGTGTTGGGATCGATCACAAGACGAACAATTATTGGCAATCTGTGCTTGTTTACCTCCAATTATAATTTCATGGACTGTAGATTTGCTCATAGCTTCATGCTATGCCAAGACCTCCAGGATGGACTGGACTGCTAGCTTCAGACTAAACAAATCAGTTAGGGATCTGAAATGGTTAGGCATAATCACATGATTGAGGTTGATGCACATGGCTGAGTGCCAATAAACTTGTTCTCAGGACTGATGCGCTGTCTCGGTAGTCAGAGGACTGTCGGTAGTTTATCATTTGTCTTCACCCCAGGAAGTTTTCCTATTGGAACTTTAGCATACATGAGGATCAGAATCTCAAATTGCCACCTGATAATGTTCATTCAATACTCAATAGTATGATAATCTAGTTCACTAGTTTATTAATCTAGTTTATCCATTCTGTTGGAACATGAACAAAGTCAAAGGGATCACCCTCACTTATAAACCAAATCCAGTACTTAGTTCATGTTCCATTTCAGTGATCTCTCAGTTGTGTTTTAGAAGTCTAGTTCATTAGATGCTGATATCCTGTTGAGAAGATAGTCGTATGCCATGGTGCGCTATTTGAAGTGAATAACTAATCACTTTCTTGCGGTAATTTCAGATTCATGAGAAACTCCGCATCTGGCACTAATATTCTAATTCAATAATTTGCTATGAGCTCCAATCTGTTGGAACAAGATCAAAGCCAACGGAATTATCCTTCACCTAAAATTCAGATCTTAGTTAGTCCATGTTCCATTTGATTAATCTGTTGTTTATGTTTTCAACATCCAGCTTATTATGTGGATACCTTGTTCATAAGATCACTGTGTACTGCAAATGATCCAATTCATTCAAAGTGATGCTTAACAATTTTTCGTGATTATTTCAGATTCATGAGGGGCTCAAGAATGAATCCAGGTGACCGTAGAACGCGGAGCACAATGACAATAGTAATTGTGATGGGTTTATCCTGCTTCTTTTACATACTAGGTGCTTGGCAGAAAAGTGGGACAGGAAGGGGTGATAGTA